>NC_137256.1:19672606-19721782 GCF_965637545.1 Phallusia mammillata | reverse complement strand
GTTCATTGTGTTGGCGCGTGAATGGATGTTCCAAGACTCTAGGAAACTTCGCTTGTGAAAATCAGTTTCCTTCACCAACACTTGAGCAGCAGAAAAGTTAATGCTGTGATGGTGAGTGGTTGCATGGTTTGCCAACGCTGATTTCTTCGCATCCTTCTTGCCCACATCCCTTTCGTGCTCCTTCCGGCGCGTATTTAGACTTCTACCAGTCTCACCGATGTATATTTCGTCACACTCCCCGCACGGTATAGCATATACCACACCCCTAGTTGCAGTAGCATCTAGAGGATCTTTTGGGTGCGACAGCATCTGACATAGGGTGTTTGCTGGTTTGACCCCAACCGATACTCCGAAATCGGTCAACATACGACGGATTATGTGAAGAAATCAGCGTTGGCAAACCATGCAACCACTCACCATCACAGCATTAACTTTTCTGCTGCTCAAGTGTTGGTGAAGGAAACTGATTTTCACAAGCGAAGTTTCCTAGAGTCTTGGAACATCCATTCACGCGCCAACACAATGAACGTTAAAACAGATGTTCTAATGCCGATAAATTATCGGTCGCTTTTACACCACTGAGCTTGTTTTATCGCTACGGTGGTGCGAGTTTGCAGCCGCGTGATCTTGTTATCGCTGTTTTACATGTGTGTGGTTTGCATTTTGTCGCTTTAAAAGAAATTTGTCCTGCAAGTTATGTCATTATCCTGATGAAGGCGTCTTGTATAGGACGTCGAAACGTCGATTGTTTACAATAAAACTGCTGGATGAGCAATACTTAGTCATACATTATGCCTGGCAGCAATAGCTTATTTAATAAATAATTCGTTTAAGCAAATATGGCTATTTTTTGGTATTTAAATGAAACACTTGCGGGTCTCTTAAAACTACTTAGCGGTCACCCAAACCAAACCTTAAAAAAACCTGCGCATGTCAATCAAACTTTCGAGCCTAAACGGGCTTCCCAAAAACGATTCGGGGTCTGTCCGGATTTCTGGCCGCGTTCGGGCTCCATAAAAAAAACATTATAAAATGTAGAGTATAACTGAGATAATCTCTCAATTTCGCCTTGACTTACTCTTACTGCATCAACCCAAAATTTGCAAACCTATATAGTGACATAACGTATCTATCACCCAACACAGACAAACTTTAGCATACAAGTATAACAAGAGTTTGGTCTGTACATATATTAATTTGCATCATCTCCACTGGGCACATAATAATTTCATCGCGCGAGTTGGTTAGGTTTTTCGAAGACAAAGACATAATCCAGGACAAGGCTTTGAAGGATCGTCAGCAAAAAAATTCACTCCAAAAAAGTCGGTCGAAAGCTCAGCAATAACTGAAGCTTTACCTTTGTCACAAATGCTATTAATAGTGTCTTTTAGCTCTGCAATAAACTCTGTATCGCCAATAGTTGTCTCATTTACTCGGTAAGAGATTATTACAACTCCGCCGGATTTTACATGATTAAACAAACACCTCGTCACCGACGCACCCACGTGAACGGCCGAAAACACGCCAACGCTAGCGATTGCGTCATACATGACGTCACCAACATCCAACGCACAATCAGCGGTTAAAAATTGCTGAACAAGATTTCTATACAGTTTTCGGCTTTCGGCTATTTTTAGCATACCACTACTACCGTCCAACCCATCTATTTCTCCTCTATATCCCAGTTCACGAAGTTTTGTTCCCAGTATTCCTGTCCCTGCACCGACGTCCAACACTTCGCTTTCAGGTCCAAGGTTTCCGTATTTCATCAATAGTTTGGCAGTCTTTGCTGGCATTCTGTAGCCTATGTCTTTAATATACTGGTCGTAGCGGACAGCATGCTGACCGTAACATTCCACAAGCCCTTGTTCAGTGTCCGACACAAGCATGTCGTTGTAAATTAAATTCCAAGCAACTCTCGCTTTTTCCATATCCAGAGACATTTTTAAGTAGCTTTTTACCTAATACGCCAGTTCCTGTAAGTCAGTAAAACACATATAACACACCACTACTTAACCTGATCACTTATGATTTAACTTGACAAATGGAAATAATATTTAGAGAAATGCAAGTATCAGTAGTGCCGTGGTCATTCTTAAGAACCAACTTACAATGGAAATGGCAACAACATCTGATTTCTATTTTGAAAAAGGCATTCAGTAAACCATTACCTCTTGCATTAGGATAAATCTTACGTTAATTTTGAAAGTCTTTCCTTAGTCTCTGCACTGCATGATTTTAGTACACTCTAATGTAGTGGTTCTTAACCTTTTTCCTTGCTGCATCCCTTTCAATTCACCTACCAATTTTCGCACCCCTTCTGTTATGGCTTAAACAACAAAACCACTGTAAATTAATTTTTATACAAGCATCCCCGCACCCCCTAAAAACAGTTCTCGCACCCCTGGTTAAGAACCTCTGCTTTAGTGTATTTTAGAAAAATCGCAGATCAAACCTGTCGAGAATGCCGAGTTGCTTTGAAAATGAAGTTAAATCAAAAATGTCAAACCTTGTTATTTAAATCACCAAGAAAACAAATTGCAAAAGAGTACAGTACATTCAAAAAACACTATTCTACAATTCAGACATTTTGTTGGAGAGATCTAACAGGCGTATGGTTTGAGTGGTCGCCGAACTGCCTCCTTGCACGTGGGAACTGACCATGTGGTGGAAGTGTGGTGATAAGCATTAACAATAGCACAGTGCGTGTGTGACCAACTATACCAGAGGTTCTCCACACTCGACCACGTTGTACAGCAAAATGAACTAATCATTGCAACATACTGACAATAGCCTTCCAATTTTACTGTCACGCACATGGCGATTGTTACGTCTAGCACGGGGAATAAAAGTTAATCATGCGAAACTGAACGCTGAGATGTAACAGTTAGCGTTTAAGGATGAATAAGCATTCGTACAAGGAAACATTTTTAGATTTGGGATTCACTTCTATCAATGATCATGGTGCTACAAAGCCATAATGTGTGTTGTGTTATGTAGTGTTGTCGAATCGAACTCGTTAAACCTGCAGCCATTTTGACATGAGCAGACGCCTATGCGGCGACGACGTGGCCTCGAAACTGTTACATTTTTTGATGTTTGAGGCTTGGGTCGTGAGATGTTCATAATACTCGAATTTGGGTCGCGGTCAAAAAAGTTTGAGAACCACTGAACTATACGAACCATGTTGATTTTACGTGGCGTTGATATAAGTAGGCATTATTTCATTGATAATTCTGCATATAACACAAAATTTGTTCATGGAATTTCTTTGCAAATTTGTTTGAGTATAATTGAAGTAATCGCATTTTAGTGATGGCTTTAACTGAGATAATCCCTATTCTTTCTAAATATCGCCTTAATTTACTTACTGCATCAACCCAAAGTTTGCAAACCTATACAGTGACATAGAATACTGTAGCCCAGTGGTTCTCAAACTGTGCGTCGCGACGCCCTGGTGCGTCGTTTCAATTTTCCAAGGGCGTCGCAGAATATTTCCGTTTCGTGACTGAACTCAGTTTATCTCATAAAAATGAGGTTTCAGTGCGGTTAACGTATATCTACGTCCAAATACTTTTTGCGTAGAGTGCGGATTGACGTAAATTTACCTCGCAAGTTTTAGATCAAAAACGCGGTTGTCCGTTAATGTACGTCGAGACCAAACAGTACAAGCAGCAAGTGCGTGATAGGCGCGTGTCTGGAGCGACGCTTGTCGGGCATTAAACTTGATTATGCGAAGTAACAAAGGCGACTTTTCTAGCAAATGCTTGAGGTAGTTATAACGTATAATTGTTAGCTAAAGTTTTAAGTGATTATTGTGCATGAGTTGCAGCAGTAAATTTTGTGCATCAGTTTATATTGTGCGTAAGTTGAAACATTACTTTCATTGTAATTCGTTATTGATGCTGTTGAGACCTTGCAGCAGACAAGACAATGCAATTGTGCGCAATAATTGAAACAATTAACAAAAGCCCGCACGTGATTGCCGGGTGCACTAAAAGTGTTGAGTACAGTTTTATAACTTTGTCGAAAAACAGTTATGCTAAAATTGTTCTCTAAGTGCTGTTTAATAGATTTAAATTAACTGTTTATTGATAAGTTTCCTCATTACCTTTTATTTGCTGGTGCGTCGCAAGTCTAGAAAGCTTTTCCAGAGGCGTCGCAACAAAAAAAGTTTGAGAACCACTGCTGTAGCCTATCACCCCACAAAGACAAACTTTAGCATACAAGTATAACAAGAGTTTGGTCTGTACATAAATTAGTTTGCACCATCTCGAATACACAAAACCGTTACTTGTATCACAAAGTCATCTATCAACCAAATGGGCACATATTTATTACATAGGGCGAGTTGCTTAGGTTTTTCGAAGACAAAGACACATTCCAGGACAAGGCTTTGAAGGATCGCCAGCAAAAAAGTTCACTCCATAAAGGTCGGTCGAATGCTCAGCAATAACTGAAGCTTTCCCTTTGTCACAAAGGCTTTTAATAGTGTCCTTTAGCTCTGCATTAAACTCTGAATCGCTAGTAGTGGTTTCAATCACTCGATAAGAGATGATTACAACTCCGCCGGTCTTTACATGATTGAACAAACTCTTCGCCACAGACGCACCCACCTGAAGTGCGGAAAACACGCCAACGCTAGCGATTGCGTCATACATGACGTCACCAATATCCAACGCGCAATCAGCGGTTAAAAATTGCTGAACAAGATTTCTATACAGTTTTCGGCTTTCGGCTACTTTCAGCATACCACTACTGCCGTCCAAGCCATCTATTTTTCCCGTATATCCGAGATTATGAAGTTCTTTTCCAAGTATTCCTGTCCCTGCACCGACGTCCAACACTTCGCTTTCAGGTCCGAGACTTCCGTATTCCATCAACAGTTTGGCAGTCTTTGCTGGCATGTTGTAGCCTATGTCTTTGATATACTGATCGTAGCGGAAAGCATGCCGATCATAACATTCCAAAAGCCCTTCTTTAGTGTCCGATACAAGCAGATCGTTGTATATTAAATTCCAAGCAACTTTCGCCTTTTCCAAATCCAGAGACATTTTTCAGGTCAATCTATTCAATCTTAGGCAAAGTAGCCTTTTATTTACAACGTCAGTTTCTGAAAGTTTGTAAAAAAACAAAACAAACTATATAACATACCACTACTTAACCTATTAACTGATGAGTTATCTGTTAACTTGATTAATGGAAATAACATTTGGAGGAATGAAAGTATCAGTAGTGCAGTCGACATCTTTGAGGACCAACCTACAATGCAAATGGCAACAACATCTGATTTCTATTAGAAAAGGCTTTCGCTGTACCATTGCCATTTGGCGTCAATGTAGAATGTCTTTCTTCAGTCTTTACGCTGCATGATTTTAGAACACTCTAGTGCAGGGGTTCTTAACCTGGGGTGCGAGAACTGTTCCTAGGGGGTGCGGGGATGCTGAATCATTAAGGTTGGTTAGGTCTATTCTATTTAAGCAATTACAGAAGGGGGAGCGAAAATTGGTTAGTGATTTGAAAGGGGGTGCGAAAATTGGTTGGTGATTTGAAAGGGGTGCAGCAAGGAAAAAAGGTTAAGAACCACTGCTCTAGTGTCTTTTGGAATAATCGCAAATGAAACCTGTCGCGTATGCCTAGTTTAGGGTTGCCATACGTCAGGATTTTCCCTGACATGTCGGGGAATTCATGGTTTAAATTTGCGTCAAGGAGAAATGTTAAAATGTACTTAAAAGTCAGGAATTTAAGCCAAAAATATAGATATGCTAAGAAATAAATGCACCAAAGGAGAAAATTTCTGGTAGCTAGCTACAACCGCGTTCAAACTTCAAACCATGAACGTAAAGAGGTACACTGGCGGCGCGCAGGTTAACGCACAAAGTTACTGTTTCGTTTTGCAGTGTGTGCGCGCGTAACAATACCTGTTTGTTACTAGTTGTCTAACAATACGCGTTAAATGCACAAATAAAAATCCGTTACAAGAAAACACAGCGTTCGATGCTAACGTGGGGACGTGGGAAATTTCATTTGCTTTAACTGTGCACCTATAATAAAGAACCAACTAACAACAAAAAGTCGAATGTCGTGAGATATAAAAACGTTTTTACAGTGGCGTTGTATTTCAAATTTAAAAAGGTCTTCGCGCTCCCAGGGATTTTTGTGTGTGAAAATTTGATATTGGTCTGAATGGTTTTTAGAGTGGTAAAGGTTGGCGACCTGATTTATGTGCTTATTGTTTCAAGGATAGTGAGAGTAGTGAGTTTAGCCTTATAAATTTAACTGAACAGAAGCCTACGCAGAAACTAAATTGACAAGGATCAGAGTATCGTATTTAACGTTTTCTAGTGTCGCTGTCCGTGTGACTTCCGAATATTCTAAATTTATTCCGGAATACAAGTATTTGGATCGCAAAAAGGTTGACTCAGCGGTTCTCAAACTGGGGTCCGCGGTCCTTTAGGGCTCCGTGAGGCAATTTTGCGGGGACCGCAAAAAGGTGGAAGTAATTCTATATTCTTATTTGGCGTCAGTTTGTGCAAATGAATAAGTTTAAATCAAAGTGAAAATGAGAATCGACCGTCTCCATTGCTAAACAATAGGCTTTATTGCATGACAATTAACAAAAATGCAATTGTTCGAGCACAATTGTAATGTTTTTGTCTTGTTCGTAATGTCAGATTTGGATCATTGTTTTGCAGAATTTCGCGTAACTAGCTAAAATCCTGCAATTAACTTTCGTTTTTCTGAAATACACATTCAGGCTTAAGGACCGCAAGCCCTCGAAATAATGGCAAAGGGACCGTTTAGAGAAAATAACGAAAAAGTTTGAGAACCACTGGGTTAACGCAACTGAGATAAATTTTGTCAGGGATTGTATATCATAAAATATGGCAACCCTAGCCTAGTTGCTTTGAAAATAAAGTTAAATCACAATGACAAAGCTTGTTATTTAAATCATAAAGAAAACAAATTGCAAAAAAGTACACTACAATAAAAAAAAGTACACTAAAAAATATGTTGATTCAGTATACGCGGCGGTGACATAATTTGGCATTATTGCATTGATAATCCTGCTTATCACACAAAGTTTGTTCAAGAAATTTGTTCACATTTTTTTCGTGATGCCGCTAAAATAGTTGCTTTTTTTTATCAAGTTTTATGTGATAAACTGTGCGGTGGCGCGTGGTTCCCGCAACGAACAATATAAGGCTTTGGACTGACTATTATATTTGGAAATGTTCGGCAGCAGAGTTTGATTGCACAACTGTATCGAAATACCAAGTTTATGCAACAGCCCATCCTATCGTCAGGCTGCTTGAACACAACAGGAAACCGGGAACATGTAACAGTGAGGGAACAACGACACTATGCACTCCTGCATGAATCATGAGAACACATGTAACAGTGAAGTTACACCAAAATAATGGTTTGAAAGCACGTGACCGCTACAACTGTAATAAAAAAATACAGAGGTCGATTTAGATCGATATTGAATAGGCAGTTTTAGCAAGTTATCATCCAGCGCAGACTCTAAAGTCAAATGCTATTTTGGAAGAAAAGTAGAAAAACCGAATTAAAATTTCGATTTTTTTTAATTGAGAAGACACAAAACTGGGTTTCTTTATCCTGAGCAAAATCTACCAACTCAATAGCCAGGGTTGTACAAGTCTGTATAATGCTTCTTAACCAAAATATTTCTTTTTTGCAGACTGCACCCGTACAACGTTTTCAGTTAGCCGATTAATTCTACAATATCTGTTTTAAGCCAAACTGGCGTCACAAATTTAAAATACAATTACATGTTAACAAAGATTAAGTCTTTCAATTTATACTAAGTCAAGCGTGAATTCACTCTTACGCTTATGGATCTTTGTGTACTAATTTCAGTTTTAAATTAAAGTTAGACTATTTTAGAAGGGCAATAACTCCAACTAAACATAACCATTTATACACACCTCCTTCTAATTTTAATAAATGCGTTACGATGAGTACGATGTACGAATTTAATAAACAGAATACGATTTTAATCAGCCTACAGAGCAAAGTTGGCAGATTATCTGATTACACACATATAGGAATAAGAAAACAATCCTTTATATTAACGACACATCGAATATTAAACAAACACTGGGCTTTAACAAAGGCTCAACAAGCTGTTAGTCTATGCTACAGTATTAATACAACCAATCCTAACCCTAAATATAAAACATCTGTCCCGACGCAGCAGAGGCGAGTTACGAGAAAGTATGCATCGATCATTAATTTTTTAAATGCATGGTTCTGGTCATGGCATCCGGCTTTTTGTTTGCAGAACATACAGCGTGCAATTTGAAACGTGATCGCGTTCGAAAGGAAACAGGAATTAGTCTTTGTCTGTTTTGCCATCACACTATATGTTGGATTTCGTAATATCACAAAATGTTGAATTTCGCCACAACCCCCGAATGTTAAAGTTTGAGGAAGAAATGCCAACTTGCATAACAAAAACAGTACCTCATTTTTTATCGTATTTGTTACAAAAACAAGTCTTACCAATAAAGTAAAAAAAAAATCATTCGTTATGTGCTGTAAGCATAAAATTAGTTTGCAAATATCTCGGAATTTTGTTTATTCATTGTCAGGGTTGCCATACCGTCCTTATTTCTAATATTTGTCCTTATTTTGAAAGGCTATGTCTTTCAAGAAAAGTTTGTTGTCCTTATTTCTAAGAAATGTCCTTATTTTTGACTTAAGTCCTTCTTTTGTCTTATTTTCAACAATTACTGGTCAAATTCCTGCTACAAGTAAAAGTAAACCTCGACCTGAGCTGTTGTGAGATGTACGAGGTATTTTGTATGAACAAAAAGTTGCTGGAACAGATTGTTTCTGGCTAAAATATTGCATATGATATGTCGCGGCTCGTACAAATGCAAAGATGTTCAAAAACGTTTGTTTGTTTCGCACGAAAATCTAATTTTTCGGTTTTTCTTATTTTTGGTTTCAAGTCGATGGCAACCCTGTTTATTGTCATGGAAGCATTTAAAAATTCGTATCACTTCTCTGCCAAACTCAACACGTAGTATCCCTTAAGCACAACAATTTGATGTCTGATGTGGAATCGCGTTGAGTTGCCCGTTTAAAAAGCCTGATTTCATACTCTTAACGAGAAAACTAAACGGGTTGGTGTTGTTTGGTTTTCTTTACTTATTCTTATTCCAACATAGGTCAAAAACTACCAGCAAGCTAAGAAAAAAATCCTAAGAAATTTTGTTTCCAAACCCAAGATTTCAAATTGGTTATAGCATGTTTTTTTTATTGCGATGTGCCTGTAATGTTTATTGTTCTCACAAAAAAGGGATTCTCTGGACAATCGTACAACAAACTTAGCTGACATTTCTATTTATTTTACCGACATTTTGTATTCAACATGTTTACCGACGAAATTCTTTATGATCTGGTTCCTCAATTTCGCCTGAAACAGAAATGCTGCTTAAATGTTTGTTTAAAACAGCAAAACCATTTGTGCGAAGACTTAACAGTTTCTAAACATTTACAACGCTTACTCCAAACCATTTACACAACAAAGAATTGATACTATGGCATCATTGTTCACGAAAACAACTTTTGTTTTTTATTGTACGTTTCGCAGTCACTTAATTTTGTCTAAATATTGTTATAAGTTGTGTGTAAATTGATTGTTAACTTAGACAGTCACCTTATGTTGTTAAAATAATGTTATTCGGGTCTTCTGGATCTTCTTAATTCATCCAAAAATGCTGGTGCTTCAGCAGAGACAAAATCTGCATTTTCGTCTTGCATCTGCTCAATAGCTGAAACAATCTTACCAAATTTTAGTTTTCTTTGTGAAAACTTGGTTGGCTAAATCATGCTGCGGCTAAAATATCTCCTAATACAAATTCGAAGTTTTTAGGCCAATAACCATCTTATGCTGCTTACTCCATGTTACTTGGAAAAGCTGGTTAATAACTTTTTACATTTACTTGTTGCGTAATACTCCAAAGGTTTCGAACTAACACACGTTTATCGAAAGAAATTGCATACATGCTGGCAAATACATCACTTGCATTGTACACACGGCCCAATGGTTATTAAAATGTGTCATTTTAGTGCTGTTTCGCCACATCAAAATGTTTTAGTAAACTTTACCTAACTGTGAAAACAGGAACACAACAGTTTAACTAACTGTACGTGATTTGTTATGAAGTACGACTAAGTCGAGTTAAAATAACTATTTATTTTTTCAAAACAATTTTCAATGTTTGATTACATGAAACTGGTTTAATTCCACTTTAGGCTTGAAGTATTTAGGTTGATTTGCATCTGATCCAGTTCTAATGTATTGTTTTGTGTGTGCCACATTTATCTTTAATTTTTAAACACATTATACAAACTCTCACTTTGTCTCTTACTCCATGAACGTCTTGAATTGGTTGTATCGATGCACATCAGCATTAGCCTATACTTGCATAACAGAAAAGGTAACAATACGGTTAACCGATGTAAAGAAAATGTGGATTGTCTTTCCCCTATGGCAGGCTATTTTGTTTTAAAAAGGATTTTTTTCTGTAAACTTTTTTAGGACTCGAACCAGAACACGGTGTGCAAAAGCCTTCCATGCTTTGATGCTTCTACGAAAACTATTACCGCACGGAGCGGACATGGGCAAACCATCCACAGCTTGCACATAACATAACTTACGACTTGCTGTGGTGATTACAATACTTGCATCAGAGTTATAAGTCGGGCCGGGCTTGGGTTTCTTGAAAAAACTGGCTTGATCCGGGTCTGATTTACATTCTTGTGTCAGTATTTATTTAAATAAAATGAACTAGCTAAGTAGCCACTTGCTGGACCTGACCTAATATCAAACAGCTCTGAAACGCCTGGTTTAAGACCACTCTCTATTATGTTGGTTGTGTTGGTCTTTTCTAAGGCTTTATGTTTTCGCCTGTCAATCAAACGGGCTTTCCAAAAACGATTCGGGTTCGGTCCGGATTTCGGACTTAAACTTTCGGGATCCAGTTTCAGGCCCGTTTACAACTCTGAAATGTAAAGTCTAATTGAAGTAATCGCATTTTAGTGTTGTGTATAACTGAGATAATCCCTATTCTTTCTAAATATCGCTTTGACTTACTCTTACTGCATCAACCCAAAGTTTGCAAACCTATACAGTGTCATAACATTTCTATCACCAGACAAAGACAAATTTTAGCATACAAGAAAAACAAGAGTTTGGTCTGTACATGTATTAATTTGCACCATCTCGCATACACAAAACCGTTACTTGTATTACAAAGCCGTTTATCCGCCCTTTCGGCACATATTAACGTAATTAGGTTTTGCGAAGACAAAGACACATTCCAGCACAGGGCTTTGAAGGATCGCCAGCAAAAAAATTCACACCATAAAAGTCAGTCAAATGCTCAGCAATAACTGATGCTTTACCTTCGTCACAAATGCTTTTAATAGCGCCCTTTAGCTCTGCAATATACTCTGAATCGCTGGTAGTGGTTTCATTTACTCGGTAAGAGATTATTACAACTCCGCCAGATTTTACATGATTGAAAAAACTCTTTGCCACGGACGCACTTACGTGAATGGGCGAAAACACGCCAATGCTAACAATTGCGTCATACATGACGTCACCAACATCCAATGCACAATCCGAGGTTAAAAATTGCTGAACAAGATTTCTATACAATTTTCGGCTTTCGGCTATTTTTAGCATGCCACTACTACCGTCCAACCCATCTATTTCTCCTTTATATCCCAGTTCACGAAGTTCTTTTCCTACTATTCCTGTCCCTGCACCGACGTCCAACACTTCGCTTTCAGGTCCTAGGTTTCCGTATTTCATCAATAGTTTGGCAGCCGTTGCTGGCACGTTGTAGCCTATGTCTTTGATATGCAGGTCATAGCGGGCAGCATGCTGACTGTAACATTCCACAATCCCTTGTTCAGTGTCCGGCCCAAGTATGTCGTTGTAAAGAAAATTCCAAGCAACTCTCGCTTTTTGCAAATCCAGAGACATTTTAAGTGGCCTTTTTGCTTTTAAAAAGTCTGTCAAAAAGATATAACACACCACTAGTTATTCTGATAACTGTTAGTCTTATGCTTAATAAAACCAATCCCAACCCTAAACATAAAACATGTGCCCGGCGCAGCTAAAACGAATCACTAGAAATATGCATCAATCTTTCATTTTTGAAGTGCACGCTTCCAGTCATGACATTCTGCTTTCTGTCGGTAAAACATACACAGCGTGCAATTTGAACTTTTTTACATTTCAAAGGAAACAGGAATTAGTCTTTGTCTGTGTTGCCATCACACCATGTTGATTTTCGCCACAACCCCTGAATGTTAAAGTTAAAGGACAAAATACCGACTTGCATAACAAAGACAGTACCTGATTTTTATCGTATTTGTTACAAAAACAAGTCTTACCCATAAAGTAAAAAAAAAATTCCATTCGTTATGTGCTGTTGGCATAAAAGTTGAAGAACCCATAGTCTAAACCAGGGGTGGGCAACCTGCGGCCCGCGGGCCAAATGCCGCCCTTGATGAAAGGTAGTGCGGCCCGCAGAGAGTCTAACTATTATATATTTTGAGCAGATTATTGCGCCCGATGCTATTTTTTTGCGAACTGGCAATTTGTGGCTAGAATCAAATGCGAATTTTACTTGTAGTTAAGCATATTTGGTAAGCAACAAAGAAAAATCACCTTGTGTTATACACAGGTGCGGCCCGCGATCTAATTTTAACGATTGTATTTGGCCCCACAGTAACAAAGGTTGCCCACCACTGGTCTAAACGCTAACACGAGTGAAAATGTTAAAATGGCGTTTAGTTTGCAAACACGTGACCGCTACAACTGTAAAAACACACATAAGTCGATTTAGATCGGTATTGAATAAGCACTTTCATCAGGACGTTATCACCCAGCTGAGCCTCGGGAGTCAATTGCTTTTGTGGAATAAAACTACAAAAAAAAAGGATTATAATTTATAATTTTTTTGTACTTAAAAAGGCACAAAACTTTGTTTCTTTATCTCATGAGCAAACTATATACCAACTCAATAGGCAGGATTGCACTTTTCTGTATAGTGCTTCTTAACCACAATATTTCTTTTTTGCAGAGTGCACCCCTACAACGTTTCTACTTATCCTATTAAGACTACAATATCCGTCCCAAGTCTAAACTGGCGTTACAAATTAAAAATACAATTTTATATTAACAAAGATTAAGTCTTTCAATTTATACTTAGTCAAGCGTGAAGTCACTCTTACGCTTATAGATCGTTGTGTACTAATTTCAGTTTAAATTAAAGTTAAACTAGTTTAGAAGGGCAATACCTCCAATTGCACATAACCATTCACACACCGCCACCTAATTTTAATAAATGAGTTACGATGAGTACGATGTACGATTTTAATAAACAGAGTACGAACCTTTGTTACTGTTGGGCCAATTATAAATGTCAAAATTGGATCGCGGGCCGCACATGTGCATAACACAAAGTGATTTTGCTTTGTTTCTTACCAAATATGCTTAACTACAAGTATAATTCGTATTTGATTCTAGACACATTTTGTCAGATCGCAGAAAACTAGTATCAGGCGCATTAAGTAGCTCAAAAATATGAAATAATTGGACTCGTTTGACAGTACTTTTGAAATCCTAGCGTCTCTGCGGGCCGCACAACCTTTAATGAAGGGCCGCAGGTTGCCCACCCCTGATTTAAATAAACACACAGAGCAAAAATGGCAGATTTTGTGATTACACACATAAAATGAAAACAATCCTTAATATTAACAACACATCCAAGATTATACAAACACTGGGCTTCAACAAAAGCTCAACAAGCTGTTCGTCTTTTGCTTCAGCCTTAATACAACCAATCCCAACCCTAAACATAAAACATCTTCCCGGCGCAGCTAAGACGAGTCACTAGAAATATGCATCAATCTTTTATTTTTGTAGTGCACGCTTTCAGTCATGACATCCTGCTTTCTGTTGGTAAAACATACGGAGGGTGCAATTTGAATCTTTTTTACATTTCAAAGGAAACAGGAATTAGTCTTTGTCTGTGTTGCCATCACACCATGTTGGATTTCGCAATATCACACCATGTTGAATTTCGCCACCACCCCTGAATGTTAAAGGACAAAATACCGACTTGCATAACCAAGACAGTACCTTATTTTTATCGTATTTGTTACAAAAACAAGTCTTACCCATAAATTAAAAAGAAAAAATTCATTCGTTATGTGCTGTAAGCATAAAAGTTGAAGAACCCATAGTCTAAACGCTAACGCGAGTGAAAATGTTCAAATGACGTTTAGTTTGCAAACACATGAAAGACACGTGACCGCTACAACTGTAATAAAAAGCACACAGGTCGATTTTGATCGGTATTGAATAAGCACTTTCAGGACGTTATCACCCAGCGAAGATTCGAGAGTCAAATGATTTTGTGGAATAAAACTAACTTACAAAAAAAAACAGATTATAATTTATAATTTTTTTGTAGTTGACAAGGCACAAAACTTTGTTTCTTTATCTTAAACAAACTATGCCAACCCAATAGCCAGGGTTGTTCAAGTCTGTATAGTGCTTCTCAACCAAAATATTTCTTTTTTTGCAAAGTGCACCCGTACAACGTTTCTACGTAGCCTGTTAAGACTACAATATCCGTCCCAAGTCTAAATTGGCGTCTCAAGTTAAAAATACAATTCTGTATTAACAAAGATTAAGTCTTTCAATTTATACTTAGTCAACGTGAAATTACTCTTACGCTTATGGATCGTTGTGTACTAATTTCAGTTTAAAGTTAAGTTAAAAATTTTAGCAGGGCAATACCTTCAAATGCACATAACCATTTACACACCACTATGACGATGAGTACGATTTTAATAAACACACAGAGCAAAAATGGCATATTTTCTGATTTCACACATAAAATGAAAACAATCCTTAATATTAACAACACATCTAAGATTATACAAACACTGGGCTTCAACAAAAGCTCTGCAAACTGTTCGTCTTTTGCTTCAGCCTTAATACAACCAATCCCAACCCGAAACATAAAACATCTTCCCGGCGCAGCTAAGTCGAATCACTAGAAATATGCATCAATCTTTCATTTTTGAAGTGCACGCTTTCAGTCATGACATCCTGCTTTCTGTTGGTAAAACATACGCAGCGTCCAATTTGAATTTTTTTACATTTTAAAGGAAACAGGAATTAGTCTTTGTCTGTGTTGCCATCACACCATGTTGAATTTCGCAATATCACACCATGTTGATTTTCGCCACAACCCCTTAATGTAAAAGTTTAAGGACAAAATACCGACTTGCATAACCCCTGTAACGTTTCTACGTAGCCTGTTAAGACTACAATATCCGTCCCAAGTCTAAACTGGCGTTACAAATTCAAAATACAATTTTATATTGACAAAGATTAAGTGATTAAGTCAACTAATCCTAACCCTAAACATGAAACGTCTACCCCGGCGCAGCTAACGCGAGTCACTAGAAAATGTGCATGAATTATTCGTTTTATTTCGTCAATTTGAAACGTGATCATACTTTAAAGGAAACGGGTATTAGTCTTTGTCTGTGTTGACATCATTACATGTTGAATTTCGCCACCACCCCTGAATGTTGAAGTTAAAGGACGAAATACCGACTTGCATAACAATGACAGCACCTCTTTTTTATCGTATTTGTTACAAAAACAACCCATCAAGAAAAAAAAATCTATTCGTTATGTGCCGCAAGCTTAAAAAATTAGAGAACCATGAGCCTGAACGCCTACACAAATGTTAAAAGGGCGTTTAGTTTGTAAATATCTTGGAACTTTATTTATTGTCATGGAAGCATTTAAAACTTCGTATCACTTTTTTTGCCAAACTCAAAACAGTATAGCCCTCAAGCAAACCTAATTTCATACTCTTAACGAGAAAACTAAACGAGTTGTTCTTGTTGTTTGGTTGTTTACTTGTTCTTATTTCAACATATATCAAAACTACCAGCAAGTTAAGTAAAAATTCCTCTTGTTTCCAAACCCGGTTATCATTTTGTTTTTCTTGCGATTTTCCTCTAATGTTTATTGTTCGTACATAAAATGATTCTCTAGGCAATAAGACAACAAACTTAGCCGACATTCCTGTTTAATTTTTTCAAATGGGTGTAGACCAGTTGTTCTTAACAACTCGTTTTGGTCTATGGGTCACCAGTTCAATTAAAAGAATATCGTGGTTCAGTGTATTGAAGTGGTTGGATTCAGCCGGTTCACATCGGTTCTAGAACCGCCTCACGAAATGTTATGAAATCAGCGAACCGGTCAGCATTACTGTTACTGTCAATGGATTTTTTGTAACAGAACCAGCTGAAAAATATGACTTTTGTGAACCACTGGCCTTTCAGTCTTTTACTGGCCGAAGAGAGAACTATTCCCATACGGTATATTTAATAGAAAAGAAAACCAGTTAGCATTTTTATTTTTGTTTGAGCCTATCATTTTACATAGGGGACACGATAAATCAGGTTTTGCACAACATATACGGCTTTTTAGTCCATATAGTACAGGCTGTAATGCAGCAGGGTTTGCAAGCTGGGGTCCGCGGTACCTTACGCATTCGCCGCAGCGATTTACATATAGGACAGCCAAGAACTTGAAGTTTTATTACAATTAATTGCTGTTCTTGTTTAGTTAAATCTTTTTAAAGAATGTGAATAGGTTTTCTACATTGGGCAATGCTACTTTTTATCAAGGAACAAAATGAAGCGGCTGTATCAGCACAATCTAACGAAATTTTAGCCTTGTTTGTTACAACAACTTGGATTTCAAAAGGAAATACTTAACTGGTAAAAAATCTGTCAGTTTTTAACTTAGCTTACGATTTGCTAATTTTTACATTAACCTAAAAAAATGTTAGGCTTATTTTGGGCAATACGGGTACGCGCGTAAATTGCACAAGACAGTTCTGACAAAAAAATTAAAAATTTAAGAACCCCTTGACTTCCGTTTTACTTGCTTGATTACATTATACGTTGCTTATGCTAGTTTACAACAAATAATTCCCATGCATCAGATTTTCATGAGCCCTTTGTGCAATCACACTAAATTAGTACCTCAAAATCTAACCCTCTTGTGATGTTTTTCTCAGCACCATGCCTGGGTTGTTCGAACAGATTTAAAAAAAGTGAAATATAAACACACCTTTTGGATCGATGTGGCAACTCTTTCAAATGGCTGTTTTAATAAGGAATAAAACTAACGTTTCTCTCGAGAAAAAGGTCCTTAAACCAAGTTATCTTGGTCTTAAACAACTAATTTAAGTTAGTTAAAACGTTTTAGTTTATTGTTTCGAAACGAAAAATTTGCTTGATTTTTTTCTTCATTTAAATCCGTTTCTTTCGAGCTTTGCCTGAAAAGAACAATTTAATTTGAAACAGCAAACCAACTATTTTTTTCAAAACTAAATATTAGGCCTTTATATCAGCATATCTTGTCTGGCTGTAATGTTTGGTATTAGACAATTCAAAACAACTCAACTATTTAAAACAACTTTTTAGTTTTGTTAGCATATTTACCATGTTAGTGAAATATTGCATTTTTATTAGTCCCATTGATCTCTTGATTCAGCTAAATCAAGACTTTCAACAAAATCTTCCATTTGCGAAAACTCTAAAAACATAAATTCAAAACTAATGCATAAAAATACAATTACCCGGAAAACGGCTAGAACCCGATTTTTTTATACATAATCACCGAGCTATGCCAGAACCCGACTTAAAAAGCCCGGCCCTACTTACAACTCTAAGCGGATGGCTGCGTAAACCCACTTTAGACATGTAAAGTTATCAGACTGAACCAGAGTTGTAAACGGGTCTGAAATTAGAGCCCGAGCCCGAACCCGATTCGTTTTTGGGAAGACCGTTTACGCCCGAAAGTTTGATTGGCAGCCGTATATATGGAAGCCTCGGTAAAGACCAAGACAACAAACACAATGGACAATAATAGACAATTGTTCTTGAACAAGGCGTTTTAGGGCTGTTTGACATTAGGTCAGGTCCAGCAACTAGCTACTTAGCTAGTAAAATTTATTCAAAAATAATACTGACACAGAGTGTAAAGTCAGGCCCGAATCAAGCTCGTTTTTTTTTAAAAGAAACTTAAGCCCGAACCCGACCCGACCCGACCCGACTTACAACTCTGGACTGAACAAGACTCAGGACGTATTTAAAATCATTTGGTTTGATTTGCAATGTTGAAGCCTAAACTCATTTTACCGTTTTCAGGGTCTCTCTCTGTTTTTGTATCCCACCAACCGTTGCTCTTTTTTCGTTTGTGACGCCTCTTTGCGTTGGTGGTATCAGTGCACATCAACATCACACAAACTACCAATGTCAATAGCAATTGTTTGTTCATCTTGTTATTTTCTTAGTAACAAATTTAAAAAAACAAACATTGAAAAACATTTATTTATTTCCCACGTTCAATGATGGCGTATAGCAGGGATGGCGAACCACTGACCCGCGGGTCACAAAGTGACCCACCACATGAATTCCTGTGATCCACTTGTAGTTTCAAAAATTTATACTGATTACTATAGGTAGGGTTACCAGACTTTCAGGATTAAAAACCAACGCAACAGTTAACTTTAAGTCCTTTGCCAGATTGCCTATTGTCTCAAAATACAGATTGTTGAGTCAATTGTGAGGCAACAGATATGTTTATTTAAACGTACAACTTGAAACGATTTGTTGTGCCTTTGTTGACGCAGTTCGGTTCAACATATTCATGCGAATCTTTGTTTTCACACATGAATTTCATAAAATCAAGTGCCAGGAATCGTCTCAGCTCAGATATGACTGCTGCGTGTATTAAACTGAAAACTACCTAGGATTGCAAGACTTGCAGAAAAGATGCAGCAACAAGCATCTTAGCATTGACATTACATATAATAAAATATGTGACTCACTTTGTTTTATTTCCGAATTTTAATATCATGTTTGACCCATTTAACTAAAAAGGTTCGCCATCCCTGGCGTATAGGAACAAATATACCTATAATACTACAGTAGATGTTAGGAATAGACCTTTTGCAAAGACTGAATTGCCCTCCGAGACTGTGGATTTCTCTAATGAACAAAAACGTTTGATTGTTTGAAGTCATTACATTGATACAATTTTTGAAACCTTTTGTTAGGTGTAGTTGAAATAAGGGAAACATATCACCATATTGCATATAATACTCGTTAAAAGAGTTGTATGTACTGACTGTGTCTGTACTTTCCTTGTTACTGTACTCAGCCCAGATTTAAATTGTTGATTTATTCGCCAGCTCAACCCTCTTTATTGTAAACGCCTCTAAGGGATCCCTGAAATGCAGGGGCGGCTCGTGCTAGGGTGCTGCGGAGCTGCAGCACCCCCTAGATATTTTTACTTAATATTCCCACCACAACATTACAGATAACTTTCATGATACTTATTTTTTTATTCTGAAGTATAATTTTTATGAGTAAAATTTCCGCCTTGATCGGCATTTTTTTCATTTAAAAAAAAATTATGGCATTAATATGTTATCTATGGTGGAACTGCAGCTCCAGTTTCATGACTAATCGTGACGTTTCATGACGTTTTGCACTTGTGCGCATGCGCACTTGGGAAAGCTACATGCCGGGCGAAATAGGCGACAGGGTGCTGCGGCTCGCGCAGCTCCACCAATCACGCAGCGTGTGAACCGGCGTGTAGTTCAGTGTTGTCTGTTCCGGGTTTACTGTGCTACAAAACCAAACTCGTTTGCTATATTCTTGAGTTCGACAGTAAGTACAGTAAAATAATTATTTTGTCATCTTTTAATTTATTCTTTGAAGGTTAGTCGTGGTCTTTTAAGATGACTGTAAGTGGGCTTTAGTTTTTGCAGTGATCATTGAATTAAAAAGGATGAAAAAAAATGTATCTACCCAAAAAAGTGTATCTACTTAAAAAGTGTATCAACCACCTTGGAAAAGAAAAAAAGGTCATCTAACCGTTTGAAAAGTCACGATTAACCTTTATAATAAAAACCTGAATAAAAAGTTAAGAAAACTGGGATAAAACATCCGCTATCTTAGTGATGACAATTTCAAGTTTGGGTTTCTTAACACACCATGTGGACAGTATTTGCAGCCAAGTGCAATCTTGTGTATTGATATAATGGACATGTACTGTTTCTCTAAACCAGTGGTTCTTTACCTTTTTTCTGTTGTTACCCACAAACTGTTTTGATGGATATCAATTACCCCTTTTTAGAAAAACATCGCCTAATATAGCTTGCAATCCAAAATAAACCCACAGAAAAACAAAGTCATTATTTATTGTACATTCAAAGGTTCATTTCAAATGCAGTTAATGGGAAGGTTGATACTGCTTTTTAGCTACTAAGCATGCAAATCTGATTATCAAGAATCTAAAGATAACTATAACAGAAAATCTATGTTACCCCTTTTAAAATGCCAAATTACCCCTTTGGGGGTAATTACCCACAGGTTAAGAACCACTGCTCTAAACAGTAGCTGCTAAATTGCTTCACAGGAATTGTTTCTCAAAAATGAACATTCTACAGGGGAGATAGTAGTTACCACCAAGCATATCCTGTTGTTAGAAAAGTTACTGAAACTTTTAAAAAGAAAAGCCAGTTAGCCAGCAATTTCCATGAGTCTCTCAAAGGCAAAACGGTTCTTGTCAACACTAAAAAGGGAGCAAACTTTTCTAAGGAACACCATTATTTCCAAAAAGATTTGCACTTGCAGTGATAGCACTAAATAGAAGAAAAAAAACAGTTTCTTAGTTGTCATTTGGAAATCAAGGAAGAAGCTATCCATTATTTTGCTCAAACTATAACTTTATGATTCATTTAAGTTGTAAAATAGAAGCACAAGGTTCAATAATATGTTTCAAATTTAAGTGAGAGTCTTGTAATTTTCAAAGCTTGGAGAGTTTTGCACTTCAAAAAAGGAATTATAAGCTACTTGCCACCAAATAAAGCAGCAAGTGTAGCAGTTAAGAGCCTTAAAAACAATTAATAGTTGTACACAAAAGTTAAGTAAAGATGTCGAATAAAATAAACAAGTTCTGACACAAATGTAATGTGGTCGTTAAATTTATCAGTTATGATACAAATTAAAACCTTTATGGCTAGTTTTTTTGTGGCAATTATAATCTGTGAAGTGTCATAGAATATGTTGAAAATGCTGACTGTGGCTATAAGTTACCTAAATGATTAGCAAGTGTGTTAGTTAGTAGTTATTGTTATAACCAGTTTTACTTTAATGTTGTCCAACTGAAATACTTCGATCTTTTTCGACTCATTTATTAATATTTTTTTCCATGTACTGTTGTTGTGTTTTACCGTATTTACAACCGCTTCGTTTCGAGTCTGTGTCACGTGTGTTTTTGTGCCACTTTTTTCCTGCATGTTATTAAGTTTGGTCCGTCGCTGTGCAAGTAAACAAAATTCCCCAATGATACCGTCTGCGGTTTACACTCGTGTGCATTATTGCGTAACAAACATTACGTCACAATGGAGTTGCCGATTAAGATTTGTATTACTTGTTTTTGTACACAAAACAATGGCTAGAAAACTAGAAATTTTTTTTCTATATATTGCTAATATTTGTTCAATAAAGGCTAAAATTTGGAGCAGCACCCCCACAAATTTTAGGCACGAGCCGCCACTGCTGAAATGTTGACAATGGTTGCATTTTGTTTCTACTTAATCATCTGCCACATCGGAAGACATTGTTTTACATACCGGATACAATCCACGACATGCACTGCACATATACGGCGTGTTTATTTTAGATCGTTTTCAAACTTGGCTGATGTATACCTTTGTGGATAACTGTTGGTCCCGTTTTTATTCGATTTAGTTACAAATTTACATTGTTTTTGAAAGTTTTTCAAAACCATGAGACGGATAATTTTCCTACTTAAGATCGACAATTCAGGTCCTCAATTGGCTCATTCAAACAGGTTTATTCGTTTAACGGAGGCCAGTGTTTCCAAACTTTTTTAGATCTTGGACTATTTTTGTCACAGCATAACGTTGCGACACATAGTGAGACTGTGTAATAAATGATATAATATACAGTTTAAAAAACATGTTTGCTTGTCTTATATGGACACAGGCTGCAGACAGTGCACAGTGTTTCGACCTATAAGGTCTCATTAGTGCAGCTGGTGACGAGAGATCGACCGCATTGACTAGTGTAGCCATCCAACGGCAATAGCCGTTACGACCGATCTCTCGTCACCAGCTGCACTGATGAGACCGTATTGGTCGAAACAGTGTGCAGTGTCTGCAGCTTATCATTAATTGACTCGATGCTGTTACTTTGACACAAGAACAAACACGATTTTATTTTTAATTATTTTTATTATTGCGACATATCGGCAATTTTTATTGAACACACTTGTTGACGAAGTTCATTCGCACCCGGTGTCCTAAGAAAAAATAAAATGTTTTATGCATACAATCTTTCTATTAAAAGTTTGAATTGTATGTCAACCTTTTTTTATACATTTGGTTTTAACCAAAAGGAAAAAAGTGTTAAATTTGTTTTGACGGTCACCTTGTTGTATTGGGATTTTTATTCCCCTCTCATTTCGTCCAGCAATTCTCTTGCCTCAACGAAATCCAGATTTTCAAAAACTTCATTCAGTTGTGTGACTTCTAAAACACAAAATAAAACATTCATGTAGCTATTAGCTATTATTTTAAACCTATTATTTTTTTAGAAATGCAACAGAAGAGGTCGTTGCGGCCTGGCATGACATCAACCTGGATTTTATTTAATTATTGATTTTAAGCTAATGATCGAAGATGTCACTCATTTTACGCCAGGCGGATTAAAGGTTTATGTCAAATCAATATGGCTTTCCAAAGTATAAGCTAAAACAATTTAGACTACATTAACAATTTAGAACCAAGACAGTAGTTTGTATTGAGTTGGCGGTCCACCACCGGAAGTTTTAAATAATGTATACAGGGTTATTGACGAATGACTAGACCAAGATGGTCGATTAAATAACCATTTTGTCTTAAATTAAAATTCCTTGAACAGTATTTTAATCTTTTTTGCAATGTGTTTAGAATAACCGAAAAAATCGAAAGCACTTACCTTTTTTTAATGCGTTATCTTCAGTTCCTTGTCTACGCCGCCATGCATTAGTTGTGTCAAAGCAAATCAGCATCACACAAGTCACCAATGCTAAAAGCGCTACTTTGTTCATTTTGTTATTGTTGCTGGAGGAAAAATATAACACAGATTTTATGGATAAGAATTCTGTTCAACGTTAAACTAACACAAGGTTTGCTGCTACAACCAAACACAGAGTTATCTGAAAATGATAATAAATGTTAACCCACACAAAGATAAAACCAACTTTTGACTTGGACATATGCTGAAGATTATATTTAGAGCTTGTTGCCTTTTTCACAACAGGCCGAAAACAAATGCAGTAATTTCGACAGTTTCGCTCTCACCATACATTCTGGGCTGCGGAAATGCTTTAACCAAACTACGTTGGAAACCATTTTTAAAAATTTGAAAACAATGCTGGGATTTTGAAAACAATTTCCTGATTTGCTGGCGGATTCCCACACTTCTTTCTCATCATGCATTCTCATTGCAGAAATAATGAAGCCTGATCTTTGACCCTTTTGCTGGACTCAAAAATAAAATAGTAGTGCGAAATATCGGAAATTTTTGTTGTTTGTATCGTACAACAAATTGCATTCAATCTGATTTTCTTCAAAAATATCGGACTTTCTGTGAAAGGATTCAGTTTATATGCCTACATTTTCAATTTTATGATACGTAAAATCATACACTAAAATTGAAATATTGTTTGAATGTCAATTGAGCCAGCTTATTCATGTTCTAATTAATGTTAGGGTTATTGTGCTAAGTTTAAAATTCCTAAAAAAATAATTGTAAATCATTATTTCACAATGTTTTGTTTAAATAATCACACAATGTTATGTTTAAATAATCACACAATGCTTTTTTTACGACCGAAGAAAAAACCTAAAGAAAATGTTGCACTATTTTTGCAATAGTTTTCGCAATAAGAAATTTGATTTTGATTCACCAATGTTAGTCAGCATCGCTCAAGCGACCAATTTTAACAAAAATGTTTTAATTTAGTAAGCTGCAGACAGTGCACACTGTTCCGACCCAGAAGGTCTTATTAGTGCAACTGGTGACAAGACATAGGTCGTATTGGCTAATGGTTAGTGCAACCATCTAGTTTGTTGGGAGTAACAGGCTGAAAGCCAAGCCTCACCAGTTATGTTGGATGCCAAAACAGGCAGAAACCACAGAGATTGATTTATCTTGTGACCTTTTAACTAGCTTGTAATCTTTGAGAACTATCCAAACAGTTTGAGGCTATAAACTCTGTAAATGTGTTCGAATTCATTTTAAAACAGACTTTACAGCTTGTTACTCAGTTTCCTTGATAAACGACACTAGTTTCGTTTCCAAAAGCCAGAAAAACGCCTCGTGTCTAACAGCGACACCTACAGGTCTTTAGACTCATCGAAACGTATTCTGATTTGATTTTTCTTTCTATAGGAGTGGTATTTATGGAAGAAGCCTTATACTATAAGCTTTAAAACCTAATATTGGTGTGAAAAAAAGTAGCGTTCTGCACCTAAAGTTTAACATTTAATCATACAATGCTTAATATGGAGATACTTTTCCCAAAAATAAAACCAAAGTACTTTTGATCATATAATTTGTCTAAAACTGGCATTGTAAGTCTATTATTAAATGTTTCTGTTTGAATAACAAATGATTATGCGGTTGAAATTTTTTATTTGAAAAACAAATGATTAACTTCCGTTGAAATGTAGGCTATAATACAATCTTTTCGACTGAATTTGTCGTTTGGAAACGTGTTTCCCTTTACAGTATTCAAGTTTAATAAGACAACGATCGTTAATGATCATGTTGCTTGCCTATAAGGAATACAATAGGCCTACTGTTTATTCCATCATTCGAAAATAACAGGACGACAATTTACGTTTATTGATGCAACAAAAAAGCAGTTCAAAACATGTTTAGACGAATCTCATAGAAGTCTCGATAGCATTATTGCTTTACCTAAAAAACAAGAAACAGGTAAAAACAAAATTTAAAAATAATTCTATAATTTGGTTGAAACTAATCGATAACAAATAGCATCAGCTTAGGGTTTTGACAACATTCAAACATCAGAGATTATGGACAAGTTACAAAGAAACCGTTTTTTTATTATTGTGAGACAATTAAGGATCTTATTTTTTATTTGTTTTAGTTTATGTCACCTGAGTGAAAATTTGATTAACAAGCTTATATATTGGAGCCTCAAGAAAGACAACAAACACAATAGACAATTGTTGTTGAAAAGCAAGGCGTATTAAAGTTCTTGGACATTAGCTCGGGTCCAGCAACTGGCTCTTTAGCTAGTTAAATTTATTAGAAAAAATACTGACACAAAGTGTAAAGTCAGGTGTTTTAGGGTCGGGTTTAGGCTTAAATTTTGAGCAAAACGTACTGGATTCGGGTCTGATGTAATTCACACTATCCCATATTTTGTCGTAATTTCACATCAGCAAATCTAACTTTTAGGACTAATTCAGGCACAATAAAAACAACTATTATTGTTAAATTTCAGGCCCGTACCACTCAAAACCAAATTGCAGTTTGGGTATTTATTTCGACTTCAAACCAACCAAAACCAAACGTTAAAAAATTAACCAACATTAAAAAAACAAAATTGCCAGCGATGTAGAATAAAACGTATTCACTTTATTGACCAAACGTGTGAATACGTTTTGTCTCACATGGCTGGCTATTTTGTTATTAGTAAAGCTACTATTCAAATCCGTGTCTTGTGTACCTAAGTGTTTCTAATCTCACAATGTACAGCATATGTTATTAGTTCGACATGAACAAGTTACCACCTCTCAAGGCCTTGTCAGAAGAAATATCCCAACGCCTTCGTCTTCTGCGCCAAGCATCAGTTGTACCAATACACATTAGCATCACACAAATGACCAAAGTCAACAATACTACTTTGTTCATCTTGGTTTAGTTTCTGTAACGCATTAAAATATACATTCTGACCAAACAGAAAATAAAAGCGCATTTCTTCAGTCTGTACTTATACGCTAACTGATACGTTTTAACTGAAAACTGCTAATATGAAAGGCGTCCTGTCAAGAGAACTTATTGTGCTAAAACAGGAGTCGGCAACCTTTTTTGCACTGCGGACCGTTTTTGAAAGTGAAATTTTATCGCGGACCGGTCTTCAAAAAACTACAAACATTTAGCAATAAAAACGCTTAAATTTGTTTATCATCCCTGGGGATAATGGGCAAAAAGTTTTATAGCATTTAACCTGAAAAATTATACGGCCCGGTAACAAACTCCTCGCGGACCGGTACCGGGCCGCGGACCGGCGGTTGCCGACCACTGTGCTAAAACAATAGGACTACTAGTGAACTACAGCTATTTAAGCAATTTAACTAATTTAACCTTGCGTTTTTTATCGTTTTTATGTTATTAGCTCTCGTACCAGAATCACACAAAGCGAATGTTCACTTACAACATATCACACAAACTACAATAACACAGCAAGGTCAAACCAATTCATTGCTACATCCCAGTCAAACAGCTCAAACGGAAATCATCTTAAAGAACGAGCGGAAGTCGTTTTGAACCAAATTCTCCACAGGTTTTAAACTCTTTTGAACCATATTGTACAAACCAACATTGCCAAATTTTGATAAAATCCGATATTGGCTGGTACTAAATGTGATAAAAGACCAGTACGTTTTAGTTGTAGATTTGACCGTACTTCTCCTGCATGTTATTTTACAGATTTGTCACTAAGGCCAAATCGGATCCATGCCAATAAGTGTGACACACTTTATCAACGTTTTGTTTCCTTGAAAAACGCGAAATTGTATTTGACTGTTTTTGTAAAGCTGAACAGTAAATTTTTGCTAAAGAAAATCAACTCTTTTGAGAAAAGCACGTCCATCAATGTGTAGTGTTAAGCAACTTTCGCTTTAGGGTTTCGCAATTTACTTTAAATCAGATTCTAAGCTCTTCCTTGATAAATTAAACTACTATGTTACCGTTGGCACGCATAACACGACGAACTGATGCTTCGGTAACGGTTTAAAAGCTCACCTAGCGCGCTCGGTTTTGTCAACTTTAAGTCAAACTAAATGTTTTTGATACACTCAGGTACAAATTCTGTTGAATATCTATTTGTTGTCTGTGCAAAATCATTAAATTTAAACTGTTTCTGTTTAACAATTTACTTATGGTTGGGGCAATGCTACTCATGTTGCTTGCACAAGAAAATATGAATTGTCGAGTCGGGATTCAAACCCACAACCTTGTGAACACAAACCTTACTGTTTTCCGTGTGGCGTCAAACCTGTATCACCTATTGCTATTAGTATTTATCATAAAATACCAAACATTTTTCCGACAACAATTTCCGTTTATTGATGCAACAAAAAAAGCAATTCTTCTTTCATCACATGTTGACACAAATATCATACAAGTCTCAATATCATTCTTGCCTCGTCTAAAAGAAACACCAAACAGGTTAAAGCAGCGGTTCTCAACCGGGGCTGATGCCCCATTTAAACATTATTGATTAAGGACAAGTTACAAAACGTTTTTTTTAATGCAAGCTAATTTACTATCTTTATTTTTGTTTATTATATTAAAGTCACCTGAAAAAGTTTTTTTTTTATTTCTTGTGTTTTAGTTCGGTTTCAAAACTTTCCATCTCGTCCGAGTTTAGGCTTTCAGTCACGTCCCTTGGTTCTGTAATACCGTAATTTACATAATAATTGAAATATATAGTAAACCTCGGTTAACCCGTGTGGACCCAAAAATTTGTCTGGATTAGGCGAAGATCCGGATGTCTTACAACATTACAAATCATTTGTACCTTAAGTTTTGTCTAAATTAGGCGAAATTTCGGATTCGAATCGTGTTTAAACGAGTTTTACTGCTATGCAAGTTTTCCATAAGTAAGCACCAACAAATATCACTTTGCCAATGAAATTTGATAGTTATTGGTTTTCTCAGAAAACATTAAATCATCTTGTCGCAGTTAACCTCAAAAAAAAGTTTAACATGTTTAATTGCCATGACAACAGCCTGGTTGCTGTAATTTGCAAAACCAAGTCATTGTTGTGAACTAAATTCAGGTTTTGGATGATTATGGTTCCCAATTGCAGGACCGTTTATAACTCGAAACCAAGAAGTATTTTGGGCATTGTTTCGACTTAAAAAAAATCGTTAAAACAAATTTTAAAAGTTGACAAAGGAACGTTGGTATTTAACACTGTGCACCATTTGTTATTAGTTCGGCATCAACAAGTTACCACCTATCAAGGATTTGTCAGAGCAATCAGCCAAATAGAAAATGTAAGTGGCCCTCTTTCTTTGAAAGCATTTAAAAAGAATATTGCCCATAGAAATATAAAGATAGCCTTGCTAAAAGAACTTATTGCGCTAATACAAAGTTGCTGAATACAGCGGAAATCGTCATTAGCAAGGTACAGAAGTCCAATGGTAATTAAAACCGAACCGAATTTGCCACATCGTTTGAGCTTTGGTTAGCGGCGGTTTCTACAAATTGATAAGGGATCATACTATGCACACCTCCCCAAAACGGGCATTTATTAGGTGTTTCTTGTCTTCAGTTTTGGTAACTTTCTTTGCAACGCCTAATGTTACGCCACAGTACAAATTTCTTTTGTCAATTCTTATTTATTTTGTGTCTTTAAGAAAAAACGAATTTAATTTAGTTCAGTTTAAGCTAAGATGAACATATTCATACTGGGATCAGCCCTGAAATCGTCGATGCAGACCAGCGATCACGGCATACATATCGATAAATCATAGTACGCCAGGCCTGTTAAAGGCGTTGTACCGAATCAGCTGGTCTCCTAAGATGATTTTAGTTCAGTTTAACAAGTTACTTTGGTTGGGGCAATGCCACTCAAGTTACAAAGAGAAATATGAGTAGTCGAGGCATGTTTGGAACCCATAAGCTTGTTATTTTTCTGTGTTGTTAAACTTTTCCACATATTGCTTTTGCTTCTTACTTGATGTATTGATATTTATGATAAAAATATCAAACGAGTTTACTGAAAACCAGTTAAATACACCAAATATCTTTCCTCAATCATTTAAAGTTTTTTATACACGTAAACCGCCGAGTAAACTTTCTCTTCGGATTTTTCGAAGTGAACAAATTCGGTAATGTCCAGTCGCTGGATGGCGCCGTTAAGCTCCATGCCTGCTAACAATTTATCGAACTCGGATTTGTAACTCCCGGTACTCTGCACTCGAGTGGTAAATATTAAGAGTCCTTCTTTTCGTACACACTTGGATAATATCTGTAAAAAGTAAAAAATTAATAAAAATTACAGTTTTGCGCAACGCAAAATCGCGGTCGTGTCGTTAAGCTAAAAACACAGCTTAAAATGTACTTTTCAACTCAATGTCGAAATCCCGAGAATATTAGGATTGATGAGTGAAAATTCCGGTAAATCCTGATTTCGTGATTTTTCAATTTAACTCCGTAACCCCAACCCTACATAGAACCCTTGTCCTGTTCTATTCCTATCATAATTTTGTAGTAAATCAATACTTTTGTACATATTGCGTACTGGTAATGCTGTAAAGGGAATGTGGTTTGGAATAAACGATCCGACACACATCATGACGTCATAGCTTTCGTCACGAACCGGTAATTCACCTTCGACCCAATGACGTATTATGTTCCTAAAAAAATCGAACACCCATTAGAACTATGTGATCGTAGGCCAATATTAGAATAACCACAGAAGGCCTTCTCGCCTAAAATTGAGGTTCTTTTTGCTTGCAAGGTACAGCATTTCCATGTTGGCATCCATAATATCAATGACGCCCTCGTACTTAGCATCGTTGCGTAGATGGTGGCCCACTCTGCCAGTACCTAAAGACAGAAACAAAGTTGACATCATTTTCAACCCTAGTTTTTTTTCCTTTTATCCCAGGTTTGCAAACAATTTTTCAGGTACATTCTATGCAGTCAACTCATTCAAACCGTTGTCCCCATCAGTATAGTGATGGAAAAATGAATGTTAGTAGGGTTAGGTTGGGAAATGTTTATTTCCAGTTTAAAATCAGTTGACAATCTTTTAAAGAACACCCATATTTCGCTAAAAAACACCTTCAGTTTCTATAAAGGGCAAAAATGGGATTAAAATTAGAAAAGACTAATACTTCTTTCATAAACACGAATATTGTTTAACTGAAAACCTAGCAGACTAAAACGACAGTGAACATGCAATAAAAGATAAGAAACGCACGAAAGATAAAAAGCGTAAAAAGCAAGGAAAAGGAGTATGTAATAATTTATGTAATGACAGGTGGAAATCGTTGCGAGAATGGTAATAGAACAGAGAATGATTCAAAAGAATCAATTTATCAAGGCGTAGTAAAGTTTATTTCAAACGATCATGTTTTAAATCTGAAGTAATGTGCACAGGATAAAACTAAGCAGCTAATTTCTAAACCAAATAGTCGTCAATAACGTAAAACTTTTCTCCGTGAAAACAATAAAGAAAAACAAAAGCATAAACTTTTGCCTTACCGGCCCCAACATCTAACACAGATTCGACTTTCATATGTTGTGTATGCTTTGAAAAACTTTCTATCGCTTTCAAAGCCGGCACGCTTGCTACAACGTCCAGATCGCCATCATACGTTTTTGCCCATTTGTCGTAGTTTGTCTGTGACGTCACGGCATCGGGTGCGTGGACAACGCTATTGATCGATTTGTAAATTTCGTTCTTGTTTCCATTTGTAGTTGAACTGATCGGCGCACTAAGGTTTCTAAATTATATAATATGGCTATTTTTAGCGTAGAGGTAAGTGCACTAGAGCAGTCAGCTCTTGCAACTTTTTTTTCTCATGCATTTTTGCTGCAATCCAATGGAATGTTGTGATTTAAATAACAATTAAGGGGAAATTTGGCCGGTTTACAGACATTAAATGAAATGGTACAAAGCATTTAAATGTAGGAATTACTGTTTTATAAGAACGACACTGTTTTGAAGTGGTAAAACATACGTTATCAAACACACGCATTGCAAACTATTATAACTTAAACAACTTTTTGGTGAACCTCTATGTACTCCTGAGTTCCCATGTGCCCCTGTAAATGTTGTTGTGCACTTGGAGTACACAGTGCCGGATTAGCCATTAGGCAAAGTAGGCACGTGCCTACAGGCCAGTCAAAAATCCAGGCCACTTTTTTGATTTGGCAACACTGATAATTCTAATTTTTTAGTTGGCAACCCTGATTTTCGGGCCACTTATAAAATGTGCCTAACAGGCCAGCAGACCCTTAATCCGGCACTGGGAGTAAATAGTGTCTACTTAGCAAAAGCACAGTACTCGATACACTAGAAAAAATGTAATCTCGTGTACTTACATGTATCGCTGAAGGATTGGTTTGTAATAGGCGCGAAGCCGGTTTAGAACAGGCCTCCCAAGCATTGACTAGCAGCAACGGACTAGGGGACACTAGCCCAAAATAAGATAAAAGTTAACAAACCAAACGCCTGTGAATAATATTAAAGTGTTAGTCTTTACATGCTCTAACAGAACATTGAGTTACATAAAATACACTTTTAAATCGCGCAAGTTTAAGTGATATATTCTTTATAGCGCTTAATACTAAAATTATTCCCTTGTTAAATGTGACATAAAATATCGCCCTGTTAACAAAACGATCAAAATGCCACCTGTATACTCTATCACTTTTGCAGGGCCTAACCTTTGCTGCACAGTCTAGCAATATGTCTCGTTGCCCTATGCAAACATTATGAACTAATCTAAGTCTGTTAGCTTATCGTGAAACCAAACAATAAAATGTTTGCAGTTCAATAGCGAGCTGCTTGTGACACCGTAAAAGTTGACTGTTACGAAACGTACTGCTGCTGACAGCCGTAAGACACACTTTAGTTGGTAATTGTAAGTTTTGTACCTAAGTTTCGACGTCTTATTTGGGTCACCACTTCCAGGCCCTTTCTCCTTTTTTCTCTCTGTGTGTTTACAGTTCGCTTTGAGAGTGTTTTGCCCTAATGAAGACAAAGTTGGATATGACACTGACAAGCTTAGCTGTTGTCATTAGCATTACGCGTCAATAAAATAATGTTAAAAAGCAGTCGAAAAGTTTAGCTTTTATTGCGCTTTGACTTATGGCAAACATAAAATAACAATCATACCAAAAGAATGATAAAAATAAGATAGGGAGTGGTTTTGATAGTTTTTGCTGTATTTCTCATAGTTGAAGCTTCAACATGTAAAGTAAGAAAGGCTAAAATAGTTACAATACCATCTCTCATTTTATTCAAGTTTGCCTCGTAGTTTGACTACAAATGGCATTTAAAAAGCAAAGACGTCAAAACTTAAAGTTTTTCGTAAACGTATACAGCAGAATTGATTTTCTTTTCAGCGTTTGCAAAATGGACAAATTCGATCATGTCGAGCCGCTTGATGGCGCCTTGGCGCTCCATGTTTGTCAGCACATCGTCGAATTCGGATTTGTATTCTTCAGTGCTGTGAACTCGCGTTGAAAATATAAGAAGACCTCCCTTCCGTACACACTTTGACATTCCCTACAACAAGTTATTAAGTTAGGTAAAAGAACAAGCCCTAATAAATGATATGTACCATGCCAGGTAAAGGATTGGGTGATACAAACCTAAGCAAAAAAAAATGCAAAGTGAAATTGTTTTCTCTGACAGTGCACAAAACCCGAGTTCTTCAAATAGTTGTAACCAGTCACAGGTGATGAATACAATTTTTGAGGTGTGTCAAAAGGTTTACATTATATACCAAGTTTGACCTTAATCCTAATACCCGTATTCAAACGCAACAGTTACAATTCATGAATTAGGTCGGGAATTCCCCGTATAAAAGTCCCCGGGAAGCGGATATTTCAAACGGAAATTAAACACAAACTATTGCAACAGACTTTACCGGAATGGAAGAAATGGGAACGTGGTTTGGGATGAATGATCCGACGCAAAACAATACGTCATAGCTTGCATCACGAACGGGTAATTCCCTTTCCACCCAGTGACGAAATATGTTTCTGTCGAACATACTATAAATTAATGACGGTCAAAATTTTAGAATAACTTCTGGTCATATGTTTAACCTAAAGTCATGTGTTTCAACTTTTATTGTTCAAATTACCTTAAATTGAGGTTCTTTTTGCTTGCAATATACAGCATCTCCATATTCGCATCCATAATATCAAGTGCGCCTTCGTATTTTGCATCATTGCGCAGGTGGTAACCAATCGCCCCAGTTCCTAAAAATATGTTATAAGATCTCCTCACTAATACGCAAAATATAATATTAGAAATAACTTAAGTTTTTAAACATGGTCTTTGAGATGCTTAACCACCGACCGTGTGTTTAACAATCATACCTTTTTTTATCTATTTTGATTATGACAAATCGTAGGAATGTATTACCGGCGCCCAGGTCAAGAACAGAATCCACTTTTAAATTTTTGGTGTGTTTGGTGAAGCTCTCTACTGCTTTTCGTGGCGGATTGCCTCCCATTTTTTCGATGTCTTCGTCGTAACTCTTCGCCCAGTCGTTGTACTTTAGCTGGGATTCATCATGACTCGGTGCATATAAAACTTGATTACTTGAAGTATGTCCTTTTCACTTCCACTCATGATATATGGTTAGATTTTAACAACCTCTGCTTGTTCCTACGCTAAAACACTAATTAAGTTTGGAACACTAAATAATACGGGTCTGTTCATTAGTTTCATGATGGAAATAACAGCCCAAATTAACGTCGGGCGACATCCTTTATTGTTCAAACGTTTCGGCAGATGATCGTGCAATCATCAGGCATCTATCCCCAGAGTTGTAAACGGGCTTGAATTTCGAGCTCGAACCCGAAAGTACAAGCCTGAAACCCGGCCCGAACCCTTATCGTTTTAGAGAAGCCCATTTAAGCACGCAAGTTTGATTGACAGGCCTATACATTGAAGCCTTTAGGAAAGACCAAGACAGCAAACACAATAGACAATTGGTGTTGAACAAGGCGTTTTAGGGCTATTTGACATTAGGTCAGCAACTGGTACTTATTAGTAAAATTTATTCAAAATAATGCTGATAAAGAGTGTAAAGTCAGGCCCGAATCAAGTCTGTTTTTTGAAGAAACCTTTCGGTTTATAAGCCAAAACCGAGCCCGAAAAGCCCGGCGTGAGGACATGAGCATTTGCCAAAACGTTGGAACAATAAAGCATAGTGTCTGTTTGGGCCGTTATTTTCATCGTTAAAATAATTAAGTTATTATTCAATTAAACCACTTGTTCCATCTGGCCTTACACCAGTCGGTCAAGGACACAACAACCTCTTCTTCGTTCGGACGTTAGGTACAAGTAAAAAAACAAACAAGCAAACTGGCTCATTACCTATGACTTCAAACCGGTTGGTCAACTACAAATTGCGAGAGCCCTGCAAATGTTGTTCAATTCCAGCTTGGACACAATTAAAATCACTGCCGTCAACTAATAGTTACAGTCAAAACGCAAAACCAGACGCCTTGAGAGGAAGCAGGCAAAATGCCCCGAAGCCATTTTTTCTGGTTTGTCTATCCAGCTACAGAAACAGTTTTTGCAATTTCGCATTTGCAATTCTTATTTTTTTCTGTTGATAGGCTAATTAGCGGCGGGGTGCTTAATTTTTTAAAACTTTACATCGTTGCCAGGTTTAAAATAGACAGTTGCAAACAAAAAACAGTCCAAATTGAATCAATTCGCTAAACAATGGTCCAAAAGCAACGAATCTATCACTGACACAGACTGACACAGATCAGATGCGCTCAAACAACCTATTGTGGTTTGTTGTTTTCCGCGAAAAAATAAAACAAAAACCACAACTGGATATTACTGAGCCATGTGGTTTAATGTTGTTGAGTATCTAACTTTCAACTAGCTGTAGATCTAACTGCAATTTGCGCAATTCCTATAGATTTTTACTTGTTTCCTGTGCGGGCTATTTACGTCCTGATACTACACAGCTATTTTCGGCTTAATATGTCTGTGTTTGCTTTTCTGTTATTGCCAATTTCCTGCCAAGCGAAATTACTCTCTTAGCTGTTTAGGATTGTTTAGTTAAGTCAAGCACGCCTTTTAGGCCTTCAATTACAGTGGTACCAGAAAAGCTAAAGCTTAGTCTGGAACTGACTCTCTAACAAGTGGGCTTTGTTATATACCAGCGAAGTAGAACTACTCTATACCAATGTGCCTACTGCACAAGTAAATTTGTTACCTAAATAAAAACTGCACATATCTAGGCTAATACAACAGAGTTGTACCATACATTAACTGCGATTAGTCGATAAAAATGGGCCATTATCTTCGTCTACCCGTTTAAATAGGGTTAAGGTGGTATACGCAGCAATAGAGAAAGTTGCCAGGTGGTACTCGATCAGTATAAGGTAGAGGACACTGGTTTACAGCACTAAATTGTACAACTCCAGCACACACTACATTTATCTTAACCTGTCTTTACATCCGTCAATTTCTTGGTTGTGTTGTCCATAGTTACTTTAAAACCATTGTAACCCTACACAATGGCCTACACCGCTCAAATGTAAACTACAAACACCATGTTGTTTACAAACGCTGGCTGAATCGCGACTATACGCCATTATGCTTAGCCCCTTTTTTACTTTCGCCGGCATTGTACACGTATCGGCGTTCACAGGAGTTAATTTTACACCTCAAACAGGCCTCGACCTTTGTCCTATGCATGCGGAATTGGACCTGGTATCTATAGCTATTTTTGATTTTAGAATACTTCAAGCCCTGTAAACAATACAGCACCTCTTTTACTGGTTTAAAACAGTTCGTAATTTTGAACCATCCAAAAAGAAGAACCACCCACGTTTGTTTATTTTCCTATCAAAATTTAAGACAGAGAACACGAAATTATTTTTCTAAAACAGAACGCCACTTCAGGAAAAGCTATTTAAAGGCTCTAGGCTACAAATATGAGTGCAGTGGTTTGTTGATTTGCTCTTTTTCACTACACTTTTTCTCTCATGTGTATCGGCGCACGATTTTTCTCTGTGCGCTACCCACGATTTGTGAATCGATGTGGAACGCTTTGTGGTCGCAGTGTGCATTAAAACACTGCAAACTTAATGTACTTGGTTCCTTGTAAATAAAATCTAACAATCCAGGTTGCCTAATTGTAGACAAAAAATTAACATGAGTTTTTATATACTTCTATTTTTACCCTTATCAGTGTAATAACTGTTACAAAAACGTGTGACGGTATTTGTGATGTTGCAAGTAACATACTGCCCAGATATAAGGTAGGCTACATGTTGTACCAATTACTCAATCCCAGGTAATAATATGGAAATTAACTTTAGAAAAAAATGTGTACGTGACTTTCGAACAGAACAAAAAAATAATATTTTTAAATTTACGATTTTTATGAGAAATTACTCAAGCGTGATCGACAAGACAGGCAAGAGAAATTGTTTTCTCCAGCAAATCGTTAGCAGGGCGTTTTATTATTTGCGAATTTTGCGTTTTAAAGGCAAAATGGGGGTCTAGTGTACAATTGTACGTACATAGGTTAATGACGTCACAAAATCATGAAATTACGTCACAACATAGTTTAGGTCATATGATGACGTCATGCAAAATTTTGCGTATCTATGACGTCATTAACCCTGTTTTTAACCGCAGTAAAAAACTTGACGTCACTCATGCGCCCCCTTACAAACCACTGTGGTAAAAAGGGGGAAATAAAATGGAAAACACATTTAAGGTACAGTAACAAATTGAACTTAAACAAGTTTTAAACATTACTGCTCACATCTGAGCGTTTTTGAAAGCAAAAGATACTTAAAATACCCAAAAATGCTGCACTATAAATACGAAAATGTGAAAATACAAAAAAAGTTATCAAACAAAGACATGTTCATTAGGATGATGATGACTCAATCGTTTTTTTTTTCTCAAATACCTCACGGAAAATTTGTCAACAGAGAAAGCTACAACACAGAGTTGCAAATGGGCCTGAAATTGGAGCCCGACCCGAAAGTAGCAGCAGGAAACTCGGCCGAACCCGAATCGTTTTTGGGAAGCCCGTTTAGGCCGGAAAGTTTTATTAACAAGCGTATATATTAAAGCAGGGGTGTCCAACACGTGGTACGCGTGCCAAAAGTGGCACGCAGAGCATTTTAAATGGCACGCAATTTTTGGACATTCAGATGGTAAACATTAGGATTTGTCACACAATTAATATTTTTCTATTGATTCTTTTTGGCCTTTATTCTAACTTCAGTAAAGATGATCAGTATCAAGGTTACACAAATCCACTAAATAAATTGGTCGTTTTTAGACTTCATCCGTCCACCTTTAGGCGCTTGAAACTGTCGAATTCTGGATAATTCTGGGCCTTTATGCTGTCGTATTATATTCCATGTGATGGATTCTGCGCCTTAAGCGACATGGTATGTTATAAAAGGTTTCTGGAGTATCATAAAAACGTTTACTCATTACTCGCGTTTGACAACATATTTTTTCTACCGTTAAGACGTTTAAGACATGGTTTGAAAAAAGTAGGCCTACCAAACGTTGGCGGGCGTGTATATTTTAAAACCTAAATTGGCACGGCAGTGCTTTCGAGTTGGACACGCCTGCATTAAAGCTTCAAAAAAAGACAACCAAAAGACCAAAATACAATGGGTCTTGAACATAGGGTTTTAGGGCTGTTTGACATTAGGTCAGGACCAGCAGCTGGCTACTTAGCTCGCTAAGCATATTGAAAAAAATGCCGATACAAGTGCAAAGTCAGGCCCGAATCAAGCCCGTTTTTCACGAAACCCAAACATGACCCGAACCCGGCCTTTAAAGTCAGACCCTACTTACAACTCTGCCACAATACCACTAGTTTCATAAGGAAGTTTTTTAAAAAGTTATCTGTTTAATCACTTTTTCTTGCAACAAACAAAGTTGGAAAAGGCGGTAAAACCAGAGTAAGTCACCAAGAAATCTTGTAAACAATTCAAGTTGATTACTGAGGTAATTTTCACAAAGCAGCTAATTTGTTTGTGGCATATCGGCCTTTTAAAGAAACCAGTTGTTCCCTAAGCTAGCATCGAACGCAAAATCAGCCATCTTTGAAGGTTTATTTATAAAAGAAAGCAATATTTAGAAGATCTATTAATTCATGCAGGCCATTTCATCGTCAAATTGTGCTACTGTGTAACTCATATCGTTAGGAGAAAAACTATGTGTCGTCCCAACAGCGTTTTGTTTTTAATCACTTAACTTGCTTGTTGCAAAAAAAACAGTAACGTAGCAAAACATAAAAGATAGACAGGAAGCGCGAAAAAAGGAGGCAGCACCTTGTGGATACCGATAGAAAAGAATGTGCTGTACATCGTCGTCTTCACATATCGAGTTAGGTGCATTACGAGTATGATGTGCGGTAAATCAGATTCAAAACTTTCCAACAATTTCTACGACCAAATAAAAAACGACCATATAGTGTCTTTTTAACTGCATTGTTAATCAATTATTAGAATGAACTGTGATGTTTGTGATACTCCAAACGAAATTATGTTATGTATGTTACTTACACAAAACACGATAATTTTCAAGGACAATCCAAGATGTATTGGCGTCATCTTACGATCGCACTCGTCTGCTGTTTTTTAAATCTTTTTTTAAAAGTTTTTTAAAAATCCCTTACCATACAGGATCACAGCCCCGAACTTATCAAGTGACCGTTTTTTCGCTGTTTACTGCACGTTTTTACCAGTCATTCGCCCTTGTTTTCGCATGTGACTTGTAAATTTGCCGTTTGCCAAAACCAACAAAAAATTGTGAAGCTGCTCCAAAATACGTAAGCCCAAAGCGTGCGCACTCTACACAAGGCCGACATGCCTCAACTAAATTGTCTGCTGAGAGAAAAGTAATCAAGCGATCGACTTGAAATTGCTCATCAGCCTTCTTGAGGCTTGTATCTACTTTTTACCGTCTTTGCCGACTTCGAATTCCAAAAAATGACTTTGTGACGTCACAATTACCATTTTTAAAAAAGGTCCTTTGGGAGAGGGGGCACTGTGCAGCGCCCTCCGGTGGCATATCTACCGGGGGTGCATCAATCGACGGTAGGGGCCCTAAGGTTTCTTGCGATGGCTCCCGCTTGTAGCTAGCTCGTCGCAAAGCCGAGATGTAGGCTCTCAAAGATGACCGTTTTTACGTACGATTCTACACTTGGTAACAAACGGGTACGTACGACTCTACACAAGGCCGACATGCCTCAACTAAATTGTCTGCTGAGAGAAAAGTAATCAAGCGATCGACTTGAAATTGCTCATCAGCCTTCTTGAGGCTTGTATCTACTTTTTACCGTCTTTGCCGACTTCGAATTCCAAAAAATGACTTTGTGACGTCACAATTACCATTTTTAAAAAAGGTCCTTTGGGAGAGGGGGCACTGTGCAGCGCCCTCCGGTGGCATATCTACCGGGGGTGCATCAATCGACGGTAGGGGCCCTAAGGTTTCTTGCGATGGCTCCCGCTTGTAGCTAGCTCGTCGCAAAGCCGAGATGTAGGCTCTCAAAGATGACCGTTTTTACGTACGATTCTACACTTGGTAACAAACGGGTACGTACGACTCTACACAAGGCCGACATGCCTCAACTAAATTGTCTGCTGAGAGAAAAGTAATCAAGCGATCGACTTGAAATTGCTCATCAGCCTTCTTGAGGCTTGTATCTACTTTTTACCGTCTTTGCCGACTTCGAATTCCAAAAAATGACTTTGTGACGTCACAATTACCATTTTTAAAAAAGGTCCTTTGGGAGAGGGGGCACTGTGCAGCGCCCTCCGGTGGCATATCTACCGGGGGTGCATCAATCGACGGTAGGGGCCCTAAGGTTTCTTGCGATGGCTCCCGCTTGTAGCTAGCTCGTCGCAAAGCCGAGATGTAGGCTCTCAAAGATGACCGTTTTTACGTACGATTCTACACTTGGTAACAAACGGGTACGTACGACTCTACACAAGGCCGACATGCCTCAACTAAATTGTCTGCTGAGAGAAAAGTAATCAAGCGATCGACTTGAAATTGCTCATCAGCCTTCTTGAGGCTTGTATCTACTTTTTACCGTCTTTGCCGACTTCGAATTCCAAAAAATGACTTTGTGACGTCACAATTACCATTTTTAAAAAAGGTCCTTTGGGAGAGGGGGCACTGTGCAGCGCCCTCCGGTGGCATATCTACCGGGGGTGCATCAATCGACGGTAGGGGCCCTAAGGTTTCTTGCGATGGCTCCCGCTTGTAGCTAGCTCGTCGCAAAGCCGAGATGTAGGCTCTCAAAGATGACCGTTTTTACGTACGATTCTACACTTGGTAACAAACGGGTACGTACGACTCTACACAAGGCCGACATGCCTCAACTAAATTGTCTGCTGAGAGAAAAGTAATCAAGCGATCGACTTGAAATTGCTCATCAGCCTTCTTGAGGCTTGTATCTACTTTTTACCGTCTTTGCCGACTTCGAATTCCAAAAAATGACTTTGTGACGTCACAATTACCATTTTTAAAAAAGGTCCTTTGGGAGAGGGGGCACTGTGCAGCGCCCTCCGGTGGCATATCTACCGGGGGTGCATCAATCGACGGTAGGGGCCCTAAGGTTTCTTGCGATGGCTCCCGCTTGTAGCTAGCTCGTCGCAAAGCCGAGATGTAGGCTCTCAAAGATGACCGTTTTTACGTACGATTCTACACTTGGTAACAAACGGGTACGTACGACTCTACACAAGGCCGACATGCCTCAACTAAATTGTCTGCTGAGAGAAAAGTAATCAAGCGATCGACTTGAAATTGCTCATCAGCCTTCTTGAGGCTTGTATCTACTTTTTACCGTCTTTGCCGACTTCGAATTCCAAAAAATGACTTTGTGACGTCACAATTACCATTTTTAAAAAAGGTCCTTTGGGAGAGGGGGCACTGTGCAGCGCCCTCCGGTGGCATATCTACCGGGGGTGCATCAATCGACGGTAGGGGCCCTAAGGTTTCTTGCGATGGCTCCCGCTTGTAGCTAGCTCGTCGCAAAGCCGAGATGTAGGCTCTCAAAGATGACCGTTTTTACGTACGATTCTACACTTGGTAACAAACGGGTACGTACGACTCTACACAAGGCCGACATGCCTCAACTAAATTGTCTGCTGAGAGAAAAGTAATCAAGCGATCGACTTGAAATTGCTCATCAGCCTTCTTGAGGCTTGTATCTACTTTTTACCGTCTTTGCCGACTTCGAATTCCAAAAAATGACTTTGTGACGTCACAATTACCATTTTTAAAAAAGGTCCTTTGGGAGAGGGGGCACTGTGCAGCGCCCTCCGGTGGCATATCTACCGGGGGTGCATCAATCGACGGTAGGGGCCCTAAGGTTTCTTGCGATGGCTCCCGCTTGTAGCTAGCTCGTCGCAAAGCCGAGATGTAGGCTCTCAAAGATGACCGTTTTTACGTACGATTCTACACTTGGTAACAAACGGGTACGTACGACTCTACACAAGGCCGACATGCCTCAACTAAATTGTCTGCTGAGAGAAAAGTAATCAAGCGATCGACTTGAAATTGCTCATCAGCCTTCTTGAGGCTTGTATCTACTTTTTACCGTCTTTGCCGACTTCGAATTCCAAAAAATGACTTTGTGACGTCACAATTACCATTTTTAAAAAAGGTCCTTTGGGAGAGGGGGCACTGTGCAGCGCCCTCCGGTGGCATATCTACCGGGGGTGCATCAATCGACGGTAGGGGCCCTAAGGTTTCTTGCGATGGCTCCCGCTTGTAGCTAGCTCGTCGCAAAGCCGAGATGTAGGCTCTCAAAGATGACCGTTTTTACGTACGATTCTACACTTGGTAACAAACGGGTACGTACGACTCTACACAAGGCCGACATGCCTCAACTAAATTGTCTGCTGAGAGAAAAGTAATCAAGCGATCGACTTGAAATTGCTCATCAGCCTTCTTGAGGCTTGTATCTACTTTTTACCGTCTTTGCCGACTTCGAATTCCAAAAAATGACTTTGTGACGTCACAATTACCATTTTTAAAAAAGGTCCTTTGGGAGAGGGGGCACTGTGCAGCGCCCTCCGGTGGCATATCTACCGGGGGTGCATCAATCGACGGTAGGGGCCCTAAGGTTTCTTGCGATGGCTCCCGCTTGTAGCTAGCTCGTCGCAAAGCCGAGATGTAGGCTCTCAAAGATGACCGTTTTTACGTACGATTCTACACTTGGTAACAAACGGGTACGTACGACTCTACACAAGGCCGACATGCCTCAACTAAATTGTCTGCTGAGAGAAAAGTAATCAAGCGATCGACTTGAAATTGCTCATCAGCCTTCTTGAGGCTTGTATCTACTTTTTACCGTCTTTGCCGACTTCGAATTCCAAAAAATGACTTTGTGACGTCACAATTACCATTTTTAAAAAAGGTCCTTTGGGAGAGGGGGCACTGTGCAGCGCCCTCCGGTGGCATATCTACCGGGGGTGCATCAATCGACGGTAGGGGCCCTAAGGTTTCTTGCGATGGCTCCCGCTTGTAGCTAGCTCGTCGCAAAGCCGAGATGTAGGCTCTCAAAGATGACCGTTTTTACGTACGATTCTACACTTGGTAACAAACGGGTACGTACGACTCTACACAAGGCCGACATGCCTCAACTAAATTGTCTGCTGAGAGAAAAGTAATCAAGCGATCGACTTGAAATTGCTCATCAGCCTTCTTGAGGCTTGTATCTACTTTTTACCGTCTTTGCCGACTTCGAATTCCAAAAAATGACTTTGTGACGTCACAATTACCATTTTTAAAAAAGGTCCTTTGGGAGAGGGGGCACTGTGCAGCGCCCTCCGGTGGCATATCTACCGGGGGTGCATCAATCGACGGTAGGGGCCCTAAGGTTTCTTGCGATGGCTCCCGCTTGTAGCTAGCTCGTCGCAAAGCCGAGATGTAGGCTCTCAAAGATGACCGTTTTTACGTACGATTCTACACTTGGTAACAAACGGGTACGTACGACTCTACACAAGGCCGACATGCCTCAACTAAATTGTCTGCTGAGAGAAAAGTAATCAAGCGATCGACTTGAAATTGCTCATCAGCCTTCTTGAGGCTTGTATCTACTTTTTACCGTCTTTGCCGACTTCGAATTCCAAAAAATGACTTTGTGACGTCACAATTACCATTTTTAAAAAAGGTCCTTTGGGAGAGGGGGCACTGTGCAGCGCCCTCCGGTGGCATATCTACCGGGGGTGCATCAATCGACGGTAGGGGCCCTAAGGTTTCTTGCGATGGCTCCCGCTTGTAGCTAGCTCGTCGCAAAGCCGAGATGTAGGCTCTCAAAGATGACCGTTTTTACGTACGATTCTACACTTGGTAACAAACGGGTACGTACGACTCTACACAAGGCCGACATGCCTCAACTAAATTGTCTGCTGAGAGAAAAGTAATCAAGCGATCGACTTGAAATTGCTCATCAGCCTTCTTGAGGCTTGTATCTACTTTTTACCGTCTTTGCCGACTTCGAATTCCAAAAAATGACTTTGTGACGTCACAATTACCATTTTTAAAAAAGGTCCTTTGGGAGAGGGGGCACTGTGCAGCGCCCTCCGGTGGCATATCTACCGGGGGTGCATCAATCGACGGTAGGGGCCCTAAGGTTTCTTGCGATGGCTCCCGCTTGTAGCTAGCTCGTCGCAAAGCCGAGATGTAGGCTCTCAAAGATGACCGTTTTTACGTACGATTCTACACTTGGTAACAAACGGGTACGTACGACTCTACACAAGGCCGACATGCCTCAACTAAATTGTCTGCTGAGAGAAAAGTAATCAAGCGATCGACTTGAAATTGCTCATCAGCCTTCTTGAGGCTTGTATCTACTTTTTACCGTCTTTGCCGACTTCGAATTCCAAAAAATGACTTTGTGACGTCACAATTACCATTTTTAAAAAAGGTCCTTTGGGAGAGGGGGCACTGTGCAGCGCCCTCCGGTGGCATATCTACCGGGGGTGCATCAATCGACGGTAGGGGCCCTAAGGTTTCTTGCGATGGCTCCCGCTTGTAGCTAGCTCGTCGCAAAGCCGAGATGTAGGCTCTCAAAGATGACCGTTTTTACGTACGATTCTACACTTGGTAACAAACGGGTACGTACGACTCTACACAAGGCCGACATGCCTCAACTAAATTGTCTGCTGAGAGAAAAGTAATCAAGCGATCGACTTGAAATTGCTCATCAGCCTTCTTGAGGCTTGTATCTACTTTTTACCGTCTTTGCCGACTTCGAATTCCAAAAAATGACTTTGTGACGTCACAATTACCATTTTTAAAAAAGGTCCTTTGGGAGAGGGGGCACTGTGCAGCGCCCTCCGGTGGCATATCTACCGGGGGTGCATCAATCGACGGTAGGGGCCCTAAGGTTTCTTGCGATGGCTCCCGCTTGTAGCTAGCTCGTCGCAAAGCCGAGATGTAGGCTCTCAAAGATGACCGTTTTTACGTACGATTCTACACTTGGTAACAAACGGGTACGTACGACTCTACACAAGGCCGACATGCCTCAACTAAATTGTCTGCTGAGAGAAAAGTAATCAAGCGATCGACTTGAAATTGCTCATCAGCCTTCTTGAGGCTTGTATCTACTTTTTACCGTCTTTGCCGACTTCGAATTCCAAAAAATGACTTTGTGACGTCACAATTACCATTTTTAAAAAAGGTCCTTTGGGAGAGGGGGCACTGTGCAGCGCCCTCCGGTGGCATATCTACCGGGGGTGCATCAATCGACGGTAGGGGCCCTAAGGTTTCTTGCGATGGCTCCCGCTTGTAGCTAGCTCGTCGCAAAGCCGAGATGTAGGCTCTCAAAGATGACCGTTTTTACGTACGATTCTACACTTGGTAACAAACGGGTACGTACGACTCTACACAAGGCCGACATGCCTCAACTAAATTGTCTGCTGAGAGAAAAGTAATCAAGCGATCGACTTGAAATTGCTCATCAGCCTTCTTGAGGCTTGTATCTACTTTTTACCGTCTTTGCCGACTTCGAATTCCAAAAAATGACTTTGTGACGTCACAATTACCATTTTTAAAAAAGGTCCTTTGGGAGAGGGGGCACTGTGCAGCGCCCTCCGGTGGCATATCTACCGGGGGTGCATCAATCGACGGTAGGGGCCCTAAGGTTTCTTGCGATGGCTCCCGCTTGTAGCTAGCTCGTCGCAAAGCCGAGATGTAGGCTCTCAAAGATGACCGTTTTTACGTACGATTCTACACTTGGTAACAAACGGGTACGTACGACTCTACACAAGGCCGACATGCCTCAACTAAATTGTCTGCTGAGAGAAAAGTAATCAAGCGATCGACTTGAAATTGCTCATCAGCCTTCTTGAGGCTTGTATCTACTTTTTACCGTCTTTGCCGACTTCGAATTCCAAAAAATGACTTTGTGACGTCACAATTACCATTTTTAAAAAAGGTCCTTTGGGAGAGGGGGCACTGTGCAGCGCCCTCCGGTGGCATATCTACCGGGGGTGCATCAATCGACGGTAGGGGCCCTAAGGTTTCTTGCGATGGCTCCCGCTTGTAGCTAGCTCGTCGCAAAGCCGAGATGTAGGCTCTCAAAGATGACCGTTTTTACGTACGATTCTACACTTGGTAACAAACGGGTACGTACGACTCTACACAAGGCCGACATGCCTCAACTAAATTGTCTGCTGAGAGAAAAGTAATCAAGCGATCGACTTGAAATTGCTCATCAGCCTTCTTGAGGCTTGTATCTACTTTTTACCGTCTTTGCCGACTTCGAATTCCAAAAAATGACTTTGTGACGTCACAATTACCATTTTTAAAAAAGGTCCTTTGGGAGAGGGGGCACTGTGCAGCGCCCTCCGGTGGCATATCTACCGGGGGTGCATCAATCGACGGTAGGGGCCCTAAGGTTTCTTGCGATGGCTCCCGCTTGTAGCTAGCTCGTCGCAAAGCCGAGATGTAGGCTCTCAAAGATGACCGTTTTTACGTACGATTCTACACTTGGTAACAAACGGGTACGTACGACTCTACACAAGGCCGACATGCCTCAACTAAATTGTCTGCTGAGAGAAAAGTAATCAAGCGATCGACTTGAAATTGCTCATCAGCCTTCTTGAGGCTTGTATCTACTTTTTACCGTCTTTGCCGACTTCGAATTCCAAAAAATGACTTTGTGACGTCACAATTACCATTTTTAAAAAAGGTCCTTTGGGAGAGGGGGCACTGTGCAGCGCCCTCCGGTGGCATATCTACCGGGGGTGCATCAATCGACGGTAGGGGCCCTAAGGTTTCTTGCGATGGCTCCCGCTTGTAGCTAGCTCGTCGCAAAGCCGAGATGTAGGCTCTCAAAGATGACCGTTTTTACGTACGATTCTACACTTGGTAACAAACGGGTACGTACGACTCTACACAAGGCCGACATGCCTCAACTAAATTGTCTGCTGAGAGAAAAGTAATCAAGCGATCGACTTGAAATTGCTCATCAGCCTTCTTGAGGCTTGTATCTACTTTTTACCGTCTTTGCCGACTTCGAATTCCAAAAAATGACTTTGTGACGTCACAATTACCATTTTTAAAAAAGGTCCTTTGGGAGAGGGGGCACTGTGCAGCGCCCTCCGGTGGCATATCTACCGGGGGTGCATCAATCGACGGTAGGGGCCCTAAGGTTTCTTGCGATGGCTCCCGCTTGTAGCTAGCTCGTCGCAAAGCCGAGATGTAGGCTCTCAAAGATGACCGTTTTTACGTACGATTCTACACTTGGTAACAAACGGGTACGTACGACTCTACACAAGGCCGACATGCCTCAACTAAATTGTCTGCTGAGAGAAAAGTAATCAAGCGATCGACTTGAAATTGCTCATCAGCCTTCTTGAGGCTTGTATCTACTTTTTACCGTCTTTGCCGACTTCGAATTCCAAAAAATGACTTTGTGACGTCACAATTACCATTTTTAAAAAAGGTCCTTTGGGAGAGGGGGCACTGTGCAGCGCCCTCCGGTGGCATATCTACCGGGGGTGCATCAATCGACGGTAGGGGCCCTAAGGTTTCTTGCGATGGCTCCCGCTTGTAGCTAGCTCGTCGCAAAGCCGAGATGTAGGCTCTCAAAGATGACCGTTTTTACGTACGATTCTACACTTGGTAACAAACGGGTACGTACGACTCTACACAAGGCCGACATGCCTCAACTAAATTGTCTGCTGAGAGAAAAGTAATCAAGCGATCGACTTGAAATTGCTCATCAGCCTTCTTGAGGCTTGTATCTACTTTTTACCGTCTTTGCCGACTTCGAATTCCAAAAAATGACTTTGTGACGTCACAATTACCATTTTTAAAAAAGGTCCTTTGGGAGAGGGGGCACTGTGCAGCGCCCTCCGGTGGCATATCTACCGGGGGTGCATCAATCGACGGTAGGGGCCCTAAGGTTTCTTGCGATGGCTCCCGCTTGTAGCTAGCTCGTCGCAAAGCCGAGATGTAGGCTCTCAAAGATGACCGTTTTTACGTACGATTCTACACTTGGTAACAAACGGGTACGTACGACTCTACACAAGGCCGACATGCCTCAACTAAATTGTCTGCTGAGAGAAAAGTAATCAAGCGATCGACTTGAAATTGCTCATCAGCCTTCTTGAGGCTTGTATCTACTTTTTACCGTCTTTGCCGACTTCGAATTCCAAAAAATGACTTTGTGACGTCACAATTACCATTTTTAAAAAAGGTCCTTTGGGAGAGGGGGCACTGTGCAGCGCCCTCCGGTGGCATATCTACCGGGGGTGCATCAATCGACGGTAGGGGCCCTAAGGTTTCTTGCGATGGCTCCCGCTTGTAGCTAGCTCGTCGCAAAGCCGAGATGTAGGCTCTCAAAGATGACCGTTTTTACGTACGATTCTACACTTGGTAACAAACGGGTACGTACGACTCTACACAAGGCCGACATGCCTCAACTAAATTGTCTGCTGAGAGAAAAGTAATCAAGCGATCGACTTGAAATTGCTCATCAGCCTTCTTGAGGCTTGTATCTACTTTTTACCGTCTTTGCCGACTTCGAATTCCAAAAAATGACTTTGTGACGTCACAATTACCATTTTTAAAAAAGGTCCTTTGGGAGAGGGGGCACTGTGCAGCGCCCTCCGGTGGCATATCTACCGGGGGTGCATCAATCGACGGTAGGGGCCCTAAGGTTTCTTGCGATGGCTCCCGCTTGTAGCTAGCTCGTCGCAAAGCCGAGATGTAGGCTCTCAAAGATGACCGTTTTTACGTACGATTCTACACTTGGTAACAAACGGGTACGTACGACTCTACACAAGGCCGACATGCCTCAACTAAATTGTCTGCTGAGAGAAAAGTAATCAAGCGATCGACTTGAAATTGCTCATCAGCCTTCTTGAGGCTTGTATCTACTTTTTACCGTCTTTGCCGACTTCGAATTCCAAAAATGACTTTGTGACGTCACAATTACCATTTTTAAAAAAGGTCCTTTGGGAGAGGGGGCACTGTGCAGCGCCCTCCGGTGGCATATCTACCGGGGGTGCATCAATCGACGGTAGGGGCCCTAAGGTTTCTTGCGATGGCTCCGCTGTAGCTAGCTCGTCGCAAAGCCGAGATGTAGGCTCTCAAAGATGACCGTTTTTACGTACGATTCTACACTTGGTAACAAACGGGTACGTACGAGTACTCTGCGGCGACATGCCTCAACTAAATTGTTCTGCTGAGAGAAAAGTAATCAAAGCGATCGCTGAATTCTCATCAGCCTTCTTGAGGCTTGTATCTACTTTTACCGTCTTTGCGACGACGTCACAATACCATTTTTAAAAAAGGTCCTTTTGGGAGAGGGGGCACTGTGCAGCGCCCTCCGGTGCATAAGGGGCCCTAAGGTTTCTTGCGATGGCTCCCGCTTGTAGCTAGCTCGTCGCAAAGCCGAGATGTGAGGCTCTCAAAGATGACCGTTTTTACGTACGATTCTACACTTGGT
>NC_137256.1:19609406-19672406 GCF_965637545.1 Phallusia mammillata | reverse complement strand
CAATCGACGGTAGGGGCCCTAAGGTTTCTTGCGATGGCTCCCGCTTGTAGCTAGCTCGTCGCAAAGCCGAGATGTAGGCTCTCAAAGATGACCGTTTTTACGTACGATTCTACACTTGGTAACAAACGGGTACGTACGACTCTACACAAGGCCGACATGCCTCAACTAAATTGTCTGCTGAGAGAAAAGTAATCAAGCGATCGACTTGAAATTGCTCATCAGCCTTCTTGAGGCTTGTATCTACTTTTTACCGTCTTTGCCGACTTCGAATTCCAAAAAATGACTTTGTGACGTCACAATTACCATTTTTAAAAAAGGTCCTTTGGGAGAGGGGGCACTGTGCAGCGCCCTCCGGTGGCATATCTACCGGGGGTGCATCAATCGACGGTAGGGGCCCTAAGGTTTCTTGCGATGGCTCCCGCTTGTAGCTAGCTCGTCGCAAAGCCGAGATGTAGGCTCTCAAAGATGACCGTTTTTACGTACGATTCTACACTTGGTAACAAACGGGTACGTACGACTCTACACAAGGCCGACATGCCTCAACTAAATTGTCTGCTGAGAGAAAAGTAATCAAGCGATCGACTTGAAATTGCTCATCAGCCTTCTTGAGGCTTGTATCTACTTTTTACCGTCTTTGCCGACTTCGAATTCCAAAAAATGACTTTGTGACGTCACAATTACCATTTTTAAAAAAGGTCCTTTGGGAGAGGGGGCACTGTGCAGCGCCCTCCGGTGGCATATCTACCGGGGGTGCATCAATCGACGGTAGGGGCCCTAAGGTTTCTTGCGATGGCTCCCGCTTGTAGCTAGCTCGTCGCAAAGCCGAGATGTAGGCTCTCAAAGATGACCGTTTTTACGTACGATTCTACACTTGGTAACAAACGGGTACGTACGACTCTACACAAGGCCGACATGCCTCAACTAAATTGTCTGCTGAGAGAAAAGTAATCAAGCGATCGACTTGAAATTGCTCATCAGCCTTCTTGAGGCTTGTATCTACTTTTTACCGTCTTTGCCGACTTCGAATTCCAAAAAATGACTTTGTGACGTCACAATTACCATTTTTAAAAAAGGTCCTTTGGGAGAGGGGGCACTGTGCAGCGCCCTCCGGTGGCATATCTACCGGGGGTGCATCAATCGACGGTAGGGGCCCTAAGGTTTCTTGCGATGGCTCCCGCTTGTAGCTAGCTCGTCGCAAAGCCGAGATGTAGGCTCTCAAAGATGACCGTTTTTACGTACGATTCTACACTTGGTAACAAACGGGTACGTACGACTCTACACAAGGCCGACATGCCTCAACTAAATTGTCTGCTGAGAGAAAAGTAATCAAGCGATCGACTTGAAATTGCTCATCAGCCTTCTTGAGGCTTGTATCTACTTTTTACCGTCTTTGCCGACTTCGAATTCCAAAAAATGACTTTGTGACGTCACAATTACCATTTTTAAAAAAGGTCCTTTGGGAGAGGGGGCACTGTGCAGCGCCCTCCGGTGGCATATCTACCGGGGGTGCATCAATCGACGGTAGGGGCCCTAAGGTTTCTTGCGATGGCTCCCGCTTGTAGCTAGCTCGTCGCAAAGCCGAGATGTAGGCTCTCAAAGATGACCGTTTTTACGTACGATTCTACACTTGGTAACAAACGGGTACGTACGACTCTACACAAGGCCGACATGCCTCAACTAAATTGTCTGCTGAGAGAAAAGTAATCAAGCGATCGACTTGAAATTGCTCATCAGCCTTCTTGAGGCTTGTATCTACTTTTTACCGTCTTTGCCGACTTCGAATTCCAAAAAATGACTTTGTGACGTCACAATTACCATTTTTAAAAAAGGTCCTTTGGGAGAGGGGGCACTGTGCAGCGCCCTCCGGTGGCATATCTACCGGGGGTGCATCAATCGACGGTAGGGGCCCTAAGGTTTCTTGCGATGGCTCCCGCTTGTAGCTAGCTCGTCGCAAAGCCGAGATGTAGGCTCTCAAAGATGACCGTTTTTACGTACGATTCTACACTTGGTAACAAACGGGTACGTACGACTCTACACAAGGCCGACATGCCTCAACTAAATTGTCTGCTGAGAGAAAAGTAATCAAGCGATCGACTTGAAATTGCTCATCAGCCTTCTTGAGGCTTGTATCTACTTTTTACCGTCTTTGCCGACTTCGAATTCCAAAAAATGACTTTGTGACGTCACAATTACCATTTTTAAAAAAGGTCCTTTGGGAGAGGGGGCACTGTGCAGCGCCCTCCGGTGGCATATCTACCGGGGGTGCATCAATCGACGGTAGGGGCCCTAAGGTTTCTTGCGATGGCTCCCGCTTGTAGCTAGCTCGTCGCAAAGCCGAGATGTAGGCTCTCAAAGATGACCGTTTTTACGTACGATTCTACACTTGGTAACAAACGGGTACGTACGACTCTACACAAGGCCGACATGCCTCAACTAAATTGTCTGCTGAGAGAAAAGTAATCAAGCGATCGACTTGAAATTGCTCATCAGCCTTCTTGAGGCTTGTATCTACTTTTTACCGTCTTTGCCGACTTCGAATTCCAAAAAATGACTTTGTGACGTCACAATTACCATTTTTAAAAAAGGTCCTTTGGGAGAGGGGGCACTGTGCAGCGCCCTCCGGTGGCATATCTACCGGGGGTGCATCAATCGACGGTAGGGGCCCTAAGGTTTCTTGCGATGGCTCCCGCTTGTAGCTAGCTCGTCGCAAAGCCGAGATGTAGGCTCTCAAAGATGACCGTTTTTACGTACGATTCTACACTTGGTAACAAACGGGTACGTACGACTCTACACAAGGCCGACATGCCTCAACTAAATTGTCTGCTGAGAGAAAAGTAATCAAGCGATCGACTTGAAATTGCTCATCAGCCTTCTTGAGGCTTGTATCTACTTTTTACCGTCTTTGCCGACTTCGAATTCCAAAAAATGACTTTGTGACGTCACAATTACCATTTTTAAAAAAGGTCCTTTGGGAGAGGGGGCACTGTGCAGCGCCCTCCGGTGGCATATCTACCGGGGGTGCATCAATCGACGGTAGGGGCCCTAAGGTTTCTTGCGATGGCTCCCGCTTGTAGCTAGCTCGTCGCAAAGCCGAGATGTAGGCTCTCAAAGATGACCGTTTTTACGTACGATTCTACACTTGGTAACAAACGGGTACGTACGACTCTACACAAGGCCGACATGCCTCAACTAAATTGTCTGCTGAGAGAAAAGTAATCAAGCGATCGACTTGAAATTGCTCATCAGCCTTCTTGAGGCTTGTATCTACTTTTTACCGTCTTTGCCGACTTCGAATTCCAAAAAATGACTTTGTGACGTCACAATTACCATTTTTAAAAAAGGTCCTTTGGGAGAGGGGGCACTGTGCAGCGCCCTCCGGTGGCATATCTACCGGGGGTGCATCAATCGACGGTAGGGGCCCTAAGGTTTCTTGCGATGGCTCCCGCTTGTAGCTAGCTCGTCGCAAAGCCGAGATGTAGGCTCTCAAAGATGACCGTTTTTACGTACGATTCTACACTTGGTAACAAACGGGTACGTACGACTCTACACAAGGCCGACATGCCTCAACTAAATTGTCTGCTGAGAGAAAAGTAATCAAGCGATCGACTTGAAATTGCTCATCAGCCTTCTTGAGGCTTGTATCTACTTTTTACCGTCTTTGCCGACTTCGAATTCCAAAAAATGACTTTGTGACGTCACAATTACCATTTTTAAAAAAGGTCCTTTGGGAGAGGGGGCACTGTGCAGCGCCCTCCGGTGGCATATCTACCGGGGGTGCATCAATCGACGGTAGGGGCCCTAAGGTTTCTTGCGATGGCTCCCGCTTGTAGCTAGCTCGTCGCAAAGCCGAGATGTAGGCTCTCAAAGATGACCGTTTTTACGTACGATTCTACACTTGGTAACAAACGGGTACGTACGACTCTACACAAGGCCGACATGCCTCAACTAAATTGTCTGCTGAGAGAAAAGTAATCAAGCGATCGACTTGAAATTGCTCATCAGCCTTCTTGAGGCTTGTATCTACTTTTTACCGTCTTTGCCGACTTCGAATTCCAAAAAATGACTTTGTGACGTCACAATTACCATTTTTAAAAAAGGTCCTTTGGGAGAGGGGGCACTGTGCAGCGCCCTCCGGTGGCATATCTACCGGGGGTGCATCAATCGACGGTAGGGGCCCTAAGGTTTCTTGCGATGGCTCCCGCTTGTAGCTAGCTCGTCGCAAAGCCGAGATGTAGGCTCTCAAAGATGACCGTTTTTACGTACGATTCTACACTTGGTAACAAACGGGTACGTACGACTCTACACAAGGCCGACATGCCTCAACTAAATTGTCTGCTGAGAGAAAAGTAATCAAGCGATCGACTTGAAATTGCTCATCAGCCTTCTTGAGGCTTGTATCTACTTTTTACCGTCTTTGCCGACTTCGAATTCCAAAAAATGACTTTGTGACGTCACAATTACCATTTTTAAAAAAGGTCCTTTGGGAGAGGGGGCACTGTGCAGCGCCCTCCGGTGGCATATCTACCGGGGGTGCATCAATCGACGGTAGGGGCCCTAAGGTTTCTTGCGATGGCTCCCGCTTGTAGCTAGCTCGTCGCAAAGCCGAGATGTAGGCTCTCAAAGATGACCGTTTTTACGTACGATTCTACACTTGGTAACAAACGGGTACGTACGACTCTACACAAGGCCGACATGCCTCAACTAAATTGTCTGCTGAGAGAAAAGTAATCAAGCGATCGACTTGAAATTGCTCATCAGCCTTCTTGAGGCTTGTATCTACTTTTTACCGTCTTTGCCGACTTCGAATTCCAAAAAATGACTTTGTGACGTCACAATTACCATTTTTAAAAAAGGTCCTTTGGGAGAGGGGGCACTGTGCAGCGCCCTCCGGTGGCATATCTACCGGGGGTGCATCAATCGACGGTAGGGGCCCTAAGGTTTCTTGCGATGGCTCCCGCTTGTAGCTAGCTCGTCGCAAAGCCGAGATGTAGGCTCTCAAAGATGACCGTTTTTACGTACGATTCTACACTTGGTAACAAACGGGTACGTACGACTCTACACAAGGCCGACATGCCTCAACTAAATTGTCTGCTGAGAGAAAAGTAATCAAGCGATCGACTTGAAATTGCTCATCAGCCTTCTTGAGGCTTGTATCTACTTTTTACCGTCTTTGCCGACTTCGAATTCCAAAAAATGACTTTGTGACGTCACAATTACCATTTTTAAAAAAGGTCCTTTGGGAGAGGGGGCACTGTGCAGCGCCCTCCGGTGGCATATCTACCGGGGGTGCATCAATCGACGGTAGGGGCCCTAAGGTTTCTTGCGATGGCTCCCGCTTGTAGCTAGCTCGTCGCAAAGCCGAGATGTAGGCTCTCAAAGATGACCGTTTTTACGTACGATTCTACACTTGGTAACAAACGGGTACGTACGACTCTACACAAGGCCGACATGCCTCAACTAAATTGTCTGCTGAGAGAAAAGTAATCAAGCGATCGACTTGAAATTGCTCATCAGCCTTCTTGAGGCTTGTATCTACTTTTTACCGTCTTTGCCGACTTCGAATTCCAAAAAATGACTTTGTGACGTCACAATTACCATTTTTAAAAAAGGTCCTTTGGGAGAGGGGGCACTGTGCAGCGCCCTCCGGTGGCATATCTACCGGGGGTGCATCAATCGACGGTAGGGGCCCTAAGGTTTCTTGCGATGGCTCCCGCTTGTAGCTAGCTCGTCGCAAAGCCGAGATGTAGGCTCTCAAAGATGACCGTTTTTACGTACGATTCTACACTTGGTAACAAACGGGTACGTACGACTCTACACAAGGCCGACATGCCTCAACTAAATTGTCTGCTGAGAGAAAAGTAATCAAGCGATCGACTTGAAATTGCTCATCAGCCTTCTTGAGGCTTGTATCTACTTTTTACCGTCTTTGCCGACTTCGAATTCCAAAAAATGACTTTGTGACGTCACAATTACCATTTTTAAAAAAGGTCCTTTGGGAGAGGGGGCACTGTGCAGCGCCCTCCGGTGGCATATCTACCGGGGGTGCATCAATCGACGGTAGGGGCCCTAAGGTTTCTTGCGATGGCTCCCGCTTGTAGCTAGCTCGTCGCAAAGCCGAGATGTAGGCTCTCAAAGATGACCGTTTTTACGTACGATTCTACACTTGGTAACAAACGGGTACGTACGACTCTACACAAGGCCGACATGCCTCAACTAAATTGTCTGCTGAGAGAAAAGTAATCAAGCGATCGACTTGAAATTGCTCATCAGCCTTCTTGAGGCTTGTATCTACTTTTTACCGTCTTTGCCGACTTCGAATTCCAAAAAATGACTTTGTGACGTCACAATTACCATTTTTAAAAAAGGTCCTTTGGGAGAGGGGGCACTGTGCAGCGCCCTCCGGTGGCATATCTACCGGGGGTGCATCAATCGACGGTAGGGGCCCTAAGGTTTCTTGCGATGGCTCCCGCTTGTAGCTAGCTCGTCGCAAAGCCGAGATGTAGGCTCTCAAAGATGACCGTTTTTACGTACGATTCTACACTTGGTAACAAACGGGTACGTACGACTCTACACAAGGCCGACATGCCTCAACTAAATTGTCTGCTGAGAGAAAAGTAATCAAGCGATCGACTTGAAATTGCTCATCAGCCTTCTTGAGGCTTGTATCTACTTTTTACCGTCTTTGCCGACTTCGAATTCCAAAAAATGACTTTGTGACGTCACAATTACCATTTTTAAAAAAGGTCCTTTGGGAGAGGGGGCACTGTGCAGCGCCCTCCGGTGGCATATCTACCGGGGGTGCATCAATCGACGGTAGGGGCCCTAAGGTTTCTTGCGATGGCTCCCGCTTGTAGCTAGCTCGTCGCAAAGCCGAGATGTAGGCTCTCAAAGATGACCGTTTTTACGTACGATTCTACACTTGGTAACAAACGGGTACGTACGACTCTACACAAGGCCGACATGCCTCAACTAAATTGTCTGCTGAGAGAAAAGTAATCAAGCGATCGACTTGAAATTGCTCATCAGCCTTCTTGAGGCTTGTATCTACTTTTTACCGTCTTTGCCGACTTCGAATTCCAAAAAATGACTTTGTGACGTCACAATTACCATTTTTAAAAAAGGTCCTTTGGGAGAGGGGGCACTGTGCAGCGCCCTCCGGTGGCATATCTACCGGGGGTGCATCAATCGACGGTAGGGGCCCTAAGGTTTCTTGCGATGGCTCCCGCTTGTAGCTAGCTCGTCGCAAAGCCGAGATGTAGGCTCTCAAAGATGACCGTTTTTACGTACGATTCTACACTTGGTAACAAACGGGTACGTACGACTCTACACAAGGCCGACATGCCTCAACTAAATTGTCTGCTGAGAGAAAAGTAATCAAGCGATCGACTTGAAATTGCTCATCAGCCTTCTTGAGGCTTGTATCTACTTTTTACCGTCTTTGCCGACTTCGAATTCCAAAAAATGACTTTGTGACGTCACAATTACCATTTTTAAAAAAGGTCCTTTGGGAGAGGGGGCACTGTGCAGCGCCCTCCGGTGGCATATCTACCGGGGGTGCATCAATCGACGGTAGGGGCCCTAAGGTTTCTTGCGATGGCTCCCGCTTGTAGCTAGCTCGTCGCAAAGCCGAGATGTAGGCTCTCAAAGATGACCGTTTTTACGTACGATTCTACACTTGGTAACAAACGGGTACGTACGACTCTACACAAGGCCGACATGCCTCAACTAAATTGTCTGCTGAGAGAAAAGTAATCAAGCGATCGACTTGAAATTGCTCATCAGCCTTCTTGAGGCTTGTATCTACTTTTTACCGTCTTTGCCGACTTCGAATTCCAAAAAATGACTTTGTGACGTCACAATTACCATTTTTAAAAAAGGTCCTTTGGGAGAGGGGGCACTGTGCAGCGCCCTCCGGTGGCATATCTACCGGGGGTGCATCAATCGACGGTAGGGGCCCTAAGGTTTCTTGCGATGGCTCCCGCTTGTAGCTAGCTCGTCGCAAAGCCGAGATGTAGGCTCTCAAAGATGACCGTTTTTACGTACGATTCTACACTTGGTAACAAACGGGTACGTACGACTCTACACAAGGCCGACATGCCTCAACTAAATTGTCTGCTGAGAGAAAAGTAATCAAGCGATCGACTTGAAATTGCTCATCAGCCTTCTTGAGGCTTGTATCTACTTTTTACCGTCTTTGCCGACTTCGAATTCCAAAAAATGACTTTGTGACGTCACAATTACCATTTTTAAAAAAGGTCCTTTGGGAGAGGGGGCACTGTGCAGCGCCCTCCGGTGGCATATCTACCGGGGGTGCATCAATCGACGGTAGGGGCCCTAAGGTTTCTTGCGATGGCTCCCGCTTGTAGCTAGCTCGTCGCAAAGCCGAGATGTAGGCTCTCAAAGATGACCGTTTTTACGTACGATTCTACACTTGGTAACAAACGGGTACGTACGACTCTACACAAGGCCGACATGCCTCAACTAAATTGTCTGCTGAGAGAAAAGTAATCAAGCGATCGACTTGAAATTGCTCATCAGCCTTCTTGAGGCTTGTATCTACTTTTTACCGTCTTTGCCGACTTCGAATTCCAAAAAATGACTTTGTGACGTCACAATTACCATTTTTAAAAAAGGTCCTTTGGGAGAGGGGGCACTGTGCAGCGCCCTCCGGTGGCATATCTACCGGGGGTGCATCAATCGACGGTAGGGGCCCTAAGGTTTCTTGCGATGGCTCCCGCTTGTAGCTAGCTCGTCGCAAAGCCGAGATGTAGGCTCTCAAAGATGACCGTTTTTACGTACGATTCTACACTTGGTAACAAACGGGTACGTACGACTCTACACAAGGCCGACATGCCTCAACTAAATTGTCTGCTGAGAGAAAAGTAATCAAGCGATCGACTTGAAATTGCTCATCAGCCTTCTTGAGGCTTGTATCTACTTTTTACCGTCTTTGCCGACTTCGAATTCCAAAAAATGACTTTGTGACGTCACAATTACCATTTTTAAAAAAGGTCCTTTGGGAGAGGGGGCACTGTGCAGCGCCCTCCGGTGGCATATCTACCGGGGGTGCATCAATCGACGGTAGGGGCCCTAAGGTTTCTTGCGATGGCTCCCGCTTGTAGCTAGCTCGTCGCAAAGCCGAGATGTAGGCTCTCAAAGATGACCGTTTTTACGTACGATTCTACACTTGGTAACAAACGGGTACGTACGACTCTACACAAGGCCGACATGCCTCAACTAAATTGTCTGCTGAGAGAAAAGTAATCAAGCGATCGACTTGAAATTGCTCATCAGCCTTCTTGAGGCTTGTATCTACTTTTTACCGTCTTTGCCGACTTCGAATTCCAAAAAATGACTTTGTGACGTCACAATTACCATTTTTAAAAAAGGTCCTTTGGGAGAGGGGGCACTGTGCAGCGCCCTCCGGTGGCATATCTACCGGGGGTGCATCAATCGACGGTAGGGGCCCTAAGGTTTCTTGCGATGGCTCCCGCTTGTAGCTAGCTCGTCGCAAAGCCGAGATGTAGGCTCTCAAAGATGACCGTTTTTACGTACGATTCTACACTTGGTAACAAACGGGTACGTACGACTCTACACAAGGCCGACATGCCTCAACTAAATTGTCTGCTGAGAGAAAAGTAATCAAGCGATCGACTTGAAATTGCTCATCAGCCTTCTTGAGGCTTGTATCTACTTTTTACCGTCTTTGCCGACTTCGAATTCCAAAAAATGACTTTGTGACGTCACAATTACCATTTTTAAAAAAGGTCCTTTGGGAGAGGGGGCACTGTGCAGCGCCCTCCGGTGGCATATCTACCGGGGGTGCATCAATCGACGGTAGGGGCCCTAAGGTTTCTTGCGATGGCTCCCGCTTGTAGCTAGCTCGTCGCAAAGCCGAGATGTAGGCTCTCAAAGATGACCGTTTTTACGTACGATTCTACACTTGGTAACAAACGGGTACGTACGACTCTACACAAGGCCGACATGCCTCAACTAAATTGTCTGCTGAGAGAAAAGTAATCAAGCGATCGACTTGAAATTGCTCATCAGCCTTCTTGAGGCTTGTATCTACTTTTTACCGTCTTTGCCGACTTCGAATTCCAAAAAATGACTTTGTGACGTCACAATTACCATTTTTAAAAAAGGTCCTTTGGGAGAGGGGGCACTGTGCAGCGCCCTCCGGTGGCATATCTACCGGGGGTGCATCAATCGACGGTAGGGGCCCTAAGGTTTCTTGCGATGGCTCCCGCTTGTAGCTAGCTCGTCGCAAAGCCGAGATGTAGGCTCTCAAAGATGACCGTTTTTACGTACGATTCTACACTTGGTAACAAACGGGTACGTACGACTCTACACAAGGCCGACATGCCTCAACTAAATTGTCTGCTGAGAGAAAAGTAATCAAGCGATCGACTTGAAATTGCTCATCAGCCTTCTTGAGGCTTGTATCTACTTTTTACCGTCTTTGCCGACTTCGAATTCCAAAAAATGACTTTGTGACGTCACAATTACCATTTTTAAAAAAGGTCCTTTGGGAGAGGGGGCACTGTGCAGCGCCCTCCGGTGGCATATCTACCGGGGGTGCATCAATCGACGGTAGGGGCCCTAAGGTTTCTTGCGATGGCTCCCGCTTGTAGCTAGCTCGTCGCAAAGCCGAGATGTAGGCTCTCAAAGATGACCGTTTTTACGTACGATTCTACACTTGGTAACAAACGGGTACGTACGACTCTACACAAGGCCGACATGCCTCAACTAAATTGTCTGCTGAGAGAAAAGTAATCAAGCGATCGACTTGAAATTGCTCATCAGCCTTCTTGAGGCTTGTATCTACTTTTTACCGTCTTTGCCGACTTCGAATTCCAAAAAATGACTTTGTGACGTCACAATTACCATTTTTAAAAAAGGTCCTTTGGGAGAGGGGGCACTGTGCAGCGCCCTCCGGTGGCATATCTACCGGGGGTGCATCAATCGACGGTAGGGGCCCTAAGGTTTCTTGCGATGGCTCCCGCTTGTAGCTAGCTCGTCGCAAAGCCGAGATGTAGGCTCTCAAAGATGACCGTTTTTACGTACGATTCTACACTTGGTAACAAACGGGTACGTACGACTCTACACAAGGCCGACATGCCTCAACTAAATTGTCTGCTGAGAGAAAAGTAATCAAGCGATCGACTTGAAATTGCTCATCAGCCTTCTTGAGGCTTGTATCTACTTTTTACCGTCTTTGCCGACTTCGAATTCCAAAAAATGACTTTGTGACGTCACAATTACCATTTTTAAAAAAGGTCCTTTGGGAGAGGGGGCACTGTGCAGCGCCCTCCGGTGGCATATCTACCGGGGGTGCATCAATCGACGGTAGGGGCCCTAAGGTTTCTTGCGATGGCTCCCGCTTGTAGCTAGCTCGTCGCAAAGCCGAGATGTAGGCTCTCAAAGATGACCGTTTTTACGTACGATTCTACACTTGGTAACAAACGGGTACGTACGACTCTACACAAGGCCGACATGCCTCAACTAAATTGTCTGCTGAGAGAAAAGTAATCAAGCGATCGACTTGAAATTGCTCATCAGCCTTCTTGAGGCTTGTATCTACTTTTTACCGTCTTTGCCGACTTCGAATTCCAAAAAATGACTTTGTGACGTCACAATTACCATTTTTAAAAAAGGTCCTTTGGGAGAGGGGGCACTGTGCAGCGCCCTCCGGTGGCATATCTACCGGGGGTGCATCAATCGACGGTAGGGGCCCTAAGGTTTCTTGCGATGGCTCCCGCTTGTAGCTAGCTCGTCGCAAAGCCGAGATGTAGGCTCTCAAAGATGACCGTTTTTACGTACGATTCTACACTTGGTAACAAACGGGTACGTACGACTCTACACAAGGCCGACATGCCTCAACTAAATTGTCTGCTGAGAGAAAAGTAATCAAGCGATCGACTTGAAATTGCTCATCAGCCTTCTTGAGGCTTGTATCTACTTTTTACCGTCTTTGCCGACTTCGAATTCCAAAAAATGACTTTGTGACGTCACAATTACCATTTTTAAAAAAGGTCCTTTGGGAGAGGGGGCACTGTGCAGCGCCCTCCGGTGGCATATCTACCGGGGGTGCATCAATCGACGGTAGGGGCCCTAAGGTTTCTTGCGATGGCTCCCGCTTGTAGCTAGCTCGTCGCAAAGCCGAGATGTAGGCTCTCAAAGATGACCGTTTTTACGTACGATTCTACACTTGGTAACAAACGGGTACGTACGACTCTACACAAGGCCGACATGCCTCAACTAAATTGTCTGCTGAGAGAAAAGTAATCAAGCGATCGACTTGAAATTGCTCATCAGCCTTCTTGAGGCTTGTATCTACTTTTTACCGTCTTTGCCGACTTCGAATTCCAAAAAATGACTTTGTGACGTCACAATTACCATTTTTAAAAAAGGTCCTTTGGGAGAGGGGGCACTGTGCAGCGCCCTCCGGTGGCATATCTACCGGGGGTGCATCAATCGACGGTAGGGGCCCTAAGGTTTCTTGCGATGGCTCCCGCTTGTAGCTAGCTCGTCGCAAAGCCGAGATGTAGGCTCTCAAACATTCCCTCATATCGTTTACTTTTTCTTTTGTTGTGTGTTGGTAATCCCCTGTTGTGTTAATACATTAAAAAATGAAACTCATTGATGTGTGAAGGAACCCAATATCGTCATAATTCCTCACGCCATAGAAACATTATGATTCGTAATTATTTTTTGGTCAATATTGTTGATTGTAATGTTAATTATTGTGAGCATTTGTGGAATTAAGTATTATTTTACACTAATTTCAACTTATAATGTCGTTTTTTATCAATTTAGTCTAATGTTAGCTCTCTTGTTGGTTTATCAACACTAATTTGTAATTTGGTGTTGTACCTAACTTTTGTTCGGTAGTTTATTTCGACCTTATTGCAACAGTGGTTGGCAAGGCTTCGCATCAGTGACGTCAATTTTTTTGATGTTGTTAAAAACAGGGTTAATGACGTCATAGATACGCAAAATTTTGCATGACGTCATCATATGACCTAAACTATGTTGTGACGTAATTTCATGATTTTGTGACGTCATTAACCTATGTACGTACGATTGTACACTAGACCCCAAAATGGCAAAAGTAGATGAAGGTGCAACGGCCCCAACAGACGGTAAAAATGCTCCTAAAAAAGTGCGTGCATGTCAGATTTATCTGTTGAATGGCCAGGAGTTCCGTTGTGAAGTTCCAGTAAGTGTAAAATTGTTTTCATTTTTATTTTAGTTTTTAAATAAAACTGAAAACTCACGTTATTGTATTTGTTTGTTTGGTTTAAGCAAAAATACGTGATAAACTACTTTTTTGAATGCAATTTTCTCTTGAACCTAATTTAAATCACCATTTTCACAATAATGAAAAAATGTATAAGTAAACTTTTTGACAAGTATATAAGTTTTTTAACAAATCCAAAATTATGAATTTGATTTCTTGTTAATGTAGATTGCCGAACAACAAATAAAGCTTATTGAACATTGTAAAACAATAGGTTAAAGGTTTTATATTATTCTGCTATCATTTGCTAGGTAATATGGTCTAAAGTTGATTTATTTTTCAGAAACAAGCAAATGGCTCTGTCCTTCTAAAGCAGATTTATGATCTACTCAACATTGTTGAAAACGACTATTTTGGACTGTACTTCAGGGATTTATCGGATCATAAATATTGGCTTGAGCCTAACAAGTCGATCAAAAAGCAACTAAAAAGTAAGATACCACCTTGCTTATGTTTCTCATTCATTGTTTGTATGTAGTTTTTTTTGCAAAAAGGAATACAGCAGTAACAATTTTTCAAAGAGTTTGCTACAGAAAATATTGTTATTTTATTAGCTTAATTTGTGTTGCTATTTAGCAAAAGGCAGTTGTGGTAAACCATCATAGGACAACACATCGTACTTTGACACCTTCATCAGCATTTGATTTTTAAGTGATACAACCCTAGTCATATAATGCGTAAGAATATTTTGTATTATATTAGTGTTTAATTTTGGGAGAAGCCTTGCTTTAAATGTAAATGTGTTGTTTTTTATCACCTCTGTGCAAACTACAGTTTATTGCACAATTACATGCAATAAATTGGTACTTGGCTTCATAGGTACCAGGTAACAGTGCTCTTTAAAAAAACAATCAATGGTTTAATTGCTCACAGGTGTTTGCAACAATAGGAAAATGCTATTAGAATCAATTCACAAACCAAATTATAATCAAAACAAAAAAATAGAGCCAGTGTTTGTGTATAAAACATTTCTACATCGCAACAAGTGTTATTTATTGTCTTCACCAATTATAAAGTTTGGCAGTTTTTCTTTTTCTGATCAGTGATTTGTGTTTAGATGGTCCATGGTCTTTTTATTTTGCTGTGAAATTTTACCCACCCGACCCTGCTCAGCTGCTTGAAGATATCACTCGGTATTACATGGTCTTGCAAATTCGTGATGACATTGTCGGTGGAAGGTACTGTGTGCATATAATTCTTAACATATTTTTGTTGATATTTGTCTTGCAAGATATGCCATTATCCTGATAAAGACGTCTTGTATAGGATGTTGAAATGATTACCGTAATTTTCCATGTATAATGCGCAAAATTTACTTAATTTATTGTCCTAAAATCTAGGGTGCGCATTATGCATGGGTACAACAAATTTTGAAGAAAATCTGCCTCGAAATAAAACTTTAAATCACACCTTTCTTCTTGTTTGTTGTCAATCGCGCATCACATTTAGCTATCCTGCCCAACACACTTAGTCAGTAAAATTCATAATTGACGACACATCGTTTGATGCGATGGTGCAATCCTTGATGGTGTGTTATTGTCAAATACTGCACACTGCCCATTTAGCGACAACGTAAATGGGGTGATATCATTGCCGATATGCAACGGATCGAACTAAAATTTTGTATATAAGTTTGAATTTAATTATTCTGATTTTTAGGTATTTTAATCTGATACATATTAAACTTCATTTGTGTTTTAAAAATAAAAATGTTCTCTGCAAGTATTAAGATCGGTTCCGCTTGAACGCGACCAGTAAGATCTCGTTTGCTGTCACGATGTACCCTACACAATTCCTAAACATTTTTTTTCGAGTTTGCGAGCGCATGCGCAGTGATACTGACCGGCAGAATAACATCCGGTTGTTTCAAAAGATGATCTTTTTTCTGAAATAATTTTTTGTTTACGGATTTAAGAGTAAAAATTTGGGTGCGTATTATACATGGGTACAGGCTTTTTTCCAGCATCGACATGCCATTTTTAGGGTGCGTATTATACACGGGGGCGCACTATACTTGGAAAATTACGGTATTTATGATGAAACTGCTGGATGAGCAATACTCTGTTATACATTATACCTGGCAGCAATATTTTTTTATTTTTGTTGGCTTTGTTTAATGTATTGTTACACATTTGGTTTATAACTTGTTATGATTTGTAAGATTATTTTGTAAAAGATACAAAAACAGTTTTAATGTGCATTTCATGGTAATTAAAGCAATACTGTTAATTTCCATTCACTGCACCCTTGAGGCACATGATTGCTTAATTATGCATTGCTTGCACAACCTTGTGCCAAAATTGTGTGTGACTACAGCGTGCTTATCGAATGTTGCTCACAGTAGTCCAAAGTGTACTCAGCATGCTTGTGTGTATGACCAAAAACAATTAGAATTGGAGAATATTGCCTACATTCCATGTCCAGTTATGTTGCATGGGTAATTTTGACTTTAAATTTATTTTTTTACGCGCGTTACTGATTATTCCGACAACAGATATTTAAAGCCAGTATTTTGTTTGCATTAAAAGCCCCAATTTTGTACCTTTTTAACGATAAGAAACTCCAACAGTGTTCAAAAAGCTAACATTGGGTGATTGTACAACAAAGTAATAAGAAATTGTAGGTAAATGGTCGTACTCCGCTATACGTATACACAAAGTAACCGTGTAAAAATGGGACTAACAAAAGCCATGTCAGAGACTTGGAGCTTTCAACATCAATTTGCTTTGATACCAATTAGTGACTGGGCAATGCTTAAGGCGAGACACAGCTGGTCGGACCGATAATCGTTCTTTCCCTACTGATAATAATGGCATTCTGTGGTCTTTGAACTATTTGTATTTAGGTTACCTTGTTCATTTGTCACACATTCCCTTTTGGGGTCATACGTCGTGCAATCCGAGCTTGGGGATTATGACAGGTCAGAGATGAAAAAGAATTATGTTTCTAACTTCTCCTTTGCTCCAAATCAAACCAATGAGTTGGAAGAAAGAGTGATGGATCTACATAAAACACACAGGTAATGAAAATGTTAGACAACTGTCCTGGATATAATAACCATTTTTAGTCAACTAAGATGAATATATTCGAACTGGGATTTTTTCTAGCCTGTCCCTCGCCATAAATAAATGCTTAGGAGACCCACTTGATTCAGTAAAACTCCTTGAATGGTCCTGACAGACTTATTTTTTTAAGTATTAATTTTTTCAACCCACCCATTTTTAGCATTGTCATTTTAATATTTGATATCAATGGCTGAAAAATGCTGACGCTCAAACGTTATGTAGAAAGGTGACATTACAAAATGTTATCAGTTTAATTAGGTGTTTGGCTTTACAAAGTTAAGTTCTGTTGATTTATTGCAGTTTTAAACATGAAAAATTGTTTTGTGTTTATCACCCATTGTTTTGTTTTTTCAGAGGCCAAACACCTGAACAGGCCGAGCTCAATTTTCTTGAAAATGCAAAGAAGCTTCCTTTGTATGGAGTAGATCTTCATGTTGCTCAGGTAAGGGTTTATATATTTATTCAATGCTTACCTGTTTTAAATAGAATAGACATGGAACACCCAAATTAGGTAGAACCGCCCACCTTTTGGCATTTTCCTAAAATTAGGTGGGCGGTATGCACTTGGCCACATACTATATCAGATGACATTTGTGTGCAGATTTCTTATGTATTTTTATCGAAGTATTGTAAAAGAAGAGTTTGAGTAAAAAGGTTGAAAAGCTCTTTTTATTTGTGCAACTTCTTTTGGGAGGTAAAATAAGTGACAAAAAATCCTAGCTGTTTTTGGTTATAAAAATCTAGCTTGTATGTTTTTAAATTGAAGTGAAAATGAACACTTCGCCACCATGTTCTGTGAAATATTGTGCCAATAATATCTGATACTTCAGGACAAAAGATTAATAAGTGTCAGTTTTTGTGCCCCATTTGTGTCCTGGGAGTTTGTTGTGTGTTAAGTTATTAATTAACGCAGACCTCACTGTTTTTTTGTCAAACTGTATTATTGCTCACAATGATTTTACTTTATTACTCTGATGATGCCCATATGCTGGTGGACAAAATGTTAGTAAAATTTCTTTAACTATAACACAAGTACTTATTTTGTCCAGTTGTATGAAAACCTTTAATAAATACATGGTTAATGTTGGTTAAACGGATTCAGTTAGTCCAGGACTTCGCCTAGATTGGACAGAACTTAAGGTACAAGTGATTTGTCATGTTATGAGGCTTTAACGAATAGACATAGGTTTATCTGCAGTATACTTACATATAATTTTACAAACAACGTAAGTGATATGTGCATAATTTGACACTTTTTTCTGTGAACCCAGTGCCTCAAAAGGTTAAGTTCTGATAGCAAGCTGGTGTTACAACTTTTACAGTACTATGTTACTATGATGTAGTGCTGCTAATCTATATGCCAATCTGACATTCTTCGAATAGTTGGCATATAAAGGTCATCATGGTACAGTAACATTTCAATTCTACTGCATGTAATACTACAGCTACAGAAACACATGTTAACCATACCAGTAAGCACTACGGATTTTAATAGCCTATTGATTGGTTTGTTGACTTTTGATTCCTGTGTTGTAAGAAGATTAGGATTGTGAATAAATTGAAGCTGTTTGATGCTTGTAATGCATGTACTCCTAATGTAAAATTCCATTCCAAATATTCAGCCAAGGATCTTATCTATGTTAGACAACTTTATTCAATAGATCTCTTTACCATTGTGTAGTAAGTTTAAAAAGTGTCTTGTGAACTCATCTGCATTAAAACATGCAATAGTGAAGGCCTAAAAATAATGCACTTTGTTTGTTGAATCTTGATTCTTTTTCCAAATGCTTCATGCTAAATACTGTTTTTGTTTAGCTTAGTCAAACTGACTTTAGTAAAACTATCTGTCTTTAATGTTAAGCAAAAAACCCTTTGTGTTGAATTTTTTTTTCCTTTTCTTTCCATCTTTACTAGTGCGTGTTTGGCCGCGCCATCTGCAGGTCCCAGTTCTACCTTACTGTCAACAGTTTTTAATATGTTTGTTTGTGCTTTATAGTTAAACTTGCATACCATTTTTTAGCGCTGTTTTGTTTTTAGATACTGACGATGCCTATTACTTAGGCGAAATATATATGTCTAATAAAACGGTGGACGACTTCAGACTTGTCAAAGTTTTCAGTCTGTTGAATTTTGTATTAATTTTTTTTCCACACAATTCTTGATTGAAAAATCTTGAACAATACAACAGCTGAGGCGATATATTTGCATTTTAGCATTTTGACATTTCATTTTCAATTTAACTTGAATTGACTTGTTTTAATTGCAGGATAGTGAAGGGGTTGAGATTCTAGTTGGTGTAAGTTGGAATGGAGTTCTTGTGTATCGCGACGGCACGCAGATTAATCGATTTTCCTGGCCACGTATCGTCAAGCTTTCTTATGTCAGAAGCAAGTTCTTCATTACACTAAGACCCCTTGATGTAAGTTAACTGTACAAATTCAACTTTTTTTAGGGAAGGGACCCATATTGTTTTTGTCTGTATTTTTTCTGTTTAACACTGGTTTGTTCTATTCTTTAAACTTATTCAAATTTTGTTAGTTATCCTAAAGTTGATCCTGCCAAAGTTTGCCTCAGAATGACCCAGTGGTTTACCCACAGGCCTCTAAAACATGGAAATTTTTAAAAAAAACTGTGCTTACTAAAGTACAGTGGTCGTAAATACGCGAACAAGATTTTTTTTAAATGACCATCATAGCTTGCTTTTGTATAAACTAAAATTTTTTCATGTTCATGTTGAAAATTTTTTGGTAAATTTATTCTGGGAATCTTTCCCTATTCTATTGCCATTGCTGCAACGATTTCCACCTTTCATTTTATAAATTGCAAGTTCGGGAAAAGTTTATTTCCAGGCTGAAATCAGTGTTGACAGTGCTGTAAAAACAAAATTCTATCTATTTGAATACGACACTGAAGACGCTTTTTAGCGAAATTAATTTGTTTTTACAACACTGTCAACACTGATTTCAGCCTGGAAATAAACATTTTCCGAACTTGTTACCAGTGTTTTTTTTAAGGTGTTTTCAAATTTCTCCAGCGGTTTCCCAAAATTTGGACTTGCAACTACAGTACTATTTTTTGGTATTTAAATGAAACACTTGTGGTCTCTTAAAACTACTTAGCGGTCACCCAAACCAAACCTTAAAAAAAACCTGCTTGTGACAATTTTTTGGTGTGAAAACATGAATATATGTGAGCAGTTTTATATTTCGTTTTGGCCTTCATAAAAATGGGCCACTGAATACCACTTTGCGTTGACTCTTGCAGGGTGAAATTCAACTGAGCATGATTGGCTTCAAGATGCAAAATCATAGAGCAGCAAAATGTTTGTGGAAGTCTGGAGTTGAACACCATGCATTTTTCAGGTAAAGTTCCAAAATGACAAAATACTTCTCTGTTATATATTTGCAAGTTCGCTAAAAATGGAAAACCTCTGTAGCATAAGTTTGTGCTTAAATATCCCATATTGCAGTGGTTGTCAACTGGTGGTCCAAGATGGCTTCTTGGGTGGTCCACAAGACATTAATTATATTTAGTAATAAACTGGAAGTATAGTTGAATATGATTTATTGGATATTCAGTACGAAAAAAGCTTATCCAAGTTATTGAACATTTCTTCTTAGCTGTCATTTGTTTGACTCCTTGAAATTCTGTATTAAAGGAATATATTTCAAGCCAATATTTTGGATGCTTTCTTTATCCTTACTTAACAATGGCATGGTCCATGATATTCCCTTAATTGAACTAGTGGTCGATGGCCTGAAACGAGTTGAGAACCAATGTTTTGTTTGTGTGTGTTTTTCCTTCTTTTTATCAGTGGTTATCAACAACAATTAAAATTTACTTTTTTTGTTTTGCACAAAATTTGATGTTTCATGTCTAAAAATTTGATGCTTAGACATTTCATTATGGTTTAAAACATGAAAACCCCTTTTCATGTTATTGAGCCTTTGTTGATTATTGTAGACTCGTGCGGACTGACACAACTCCAACTGGTCGTTTCATCAGAATTGGGTCAAAGTTCAGATACAGTGGCCGCACTCAGCAGGAAACTCGAAAAGCTGTCGGCGGTAATCAACGACGACCAGCCCCCGAAGTCCGGAGAACACATAGTATGAGATTGAGATCAGGTAAAAAACATTGTTTTTGACTTTTTATTGGTAAAGCTTTTTTTTAAAGACTGTTTTAAATATGCAAATTAAAGATTATGAACAAATGTTTCGTTTTACCTCAAAGCGAAAAAAAAATTTCAGTGTGGTTGCATGGTTTAAAAGTGTGTCAGTGTGGGTCTTCTCAAATATTTTTTTTACAAGTATGTTATCAAATGAAAAGCAGGCTTTCAATATTAAATTGAGAAAAAGCTTTTGTCCAGCCTTATAAACATATTGTGCTAAAAAAATCACTGCACTAAGGAAATTAAATAACAACCAATTTGAAAATGGCTGCATAATGTTAGTTAAAGGCTTGAGCACACTATTTTTAGTCCCAAGGGTGCACTGCCCCTATATTAACCTACAAAAACTGCACACAAAAAAAATTCCGTTCTCGAGAGTGTCCTGCATTCGAACCCTGTGAAAAAAAGTCGTCACAGTGAATGTCAAAAAAAAATGGAAAACACCTTTCTTGCTGATAGGGCTAATTGGCGTAAAGCACAAGAGGTGAAATGCTTCATTATTTATTCTTTATCTCAGATGGCAGTGAGATATCTCCTGTTAGAGCTGTGCTAAAACCAGTAGCTGAGGAGGAAACACCTGCAGTGGCACCTGAGGTAATCAAATTTTGCAGGAACACATCAATCGTAATTGATAGGCAGTTGATTTATTCACTGCAATTTGTCACCATATGTTACATGTTTTGCCGAGCATTCTAAAAAGGAAATCCTTTTACGATCAAAGACACATTGTACTGACCAATATTTAAAACTAGTTGACTACGGTGTATTGAACTATTGCTTTTTGTTGTTTAAAGATGATTGTGTTTGCTACTGACTAACTGTCTTTTTTACGGAATATTCACATGGCCCTTTTAGCTAAAACTTTTTTTAGAGATTTGAGTTCAAAAATCAAGATAGTTATTTATGTTAAAGCGATTTTTTTGAAGATAACACTGTGTGAATAATGACCACCTTTGTTAAAATGTAAAAAATGGTTTTTAAAGTACAGTGTACCTCAGTAAAACCGGATTTGCTCAATCTGTATCTTTGCCTAATTCGGACAAAACTACAAATAGTTTGTAATGTGGTATGTCTTAAACCAGGGGTGGGCAACCTGCAGCCCACGGGTCGCATGCAGCCCTTCATTAAAGGTTGTGCGGCCCACAGAGATGCTTGGATTTCAAAAGTACTGGCAAACAAGTCCAATTATTACATATTTTTGAGCTGATTAATGCGCCTGATGCTAGTTTTCTGCGATCTGGCAAAATGTGGCTAGAATCAAATACGAATTATACTTGTAGTTAAGCATATTTGGTAAGAAACAAAGCAAAATCACTTTGTGTTATGCACATGTGCGGCCCGCGATCCAATTTTGACATTTATAATTGGCCCTACAGTAACAAAGGTCGCCCACCCCTGTCTTAAACTAATCTACATCATCAGTTCAACCAGATCTTTGCCTAATTCCAACAAATGTTGGTTCAAATTAACTGAGGTTTACTTTTTTTGCTTGTATAATTTCAAACCACATTTTTCCATTTGTAGCTTCCAGTCAAAAAAGACCGCAAGTCAACATTTGACACAGTCGATATTGTTACCACGACGACAGTTGAAGAAACTGTGGAGGTCAGTGAATTTAAATTCAAGATTGGGGACCACCTTTACCCTCAGAAATTATGTCAATTTAGTGTGAAAACACTTAAAAAATACTCTCATGATATATAACTGTTTTCTACTTAACATCTGGTGTTTTTTTATAAACTGTTTGTAGTATATTGTATAATCACAATTCACTAGAGCAGTGGTTCCCAACCAGGGCCCATGAGTTGTGTTCCGGGGGGCCACGGGCGTAGATTCACAAGAAACACCCACTAAAAGTAATTTTCACTTTAACTTTTTTCCCGAATTTAATCGACTATTTCACATACTATTTGTTTATAGTGAGGTTTATCACGCTCGTTTACTCTATTAGACCTGTTTAAGGCCAAAATTAATACTGCATTCCAACGCGAGATTGTTATCTACATTTTAAGGGGGCCACAGGTCTTACATGGTAACTTGAAGGGGGCCATGGTCCATGAAAGGTTGGGAACCACTGCACTAGAGACTGAGTAGGAGAGATGGAGACTATGGTGGCATATAATAACAGACTGAAAACTTTGTACTAGATATAAAATATATATGCATATGACTTCAAAACCTATTAAAGTTTTCAGTCTTTGATTTATTGTTTGGCTTTAAATAAATAAATATAATTTTGCAACAAGTTGAAATAATTAATTAACAATCTTGAATATATGTAGGTTTTCAAGTAAATATTACTGCTTTTTAATTTTTAAGGTTAAAGAAATTGTCACTGAAACATCACAGAAAAGGTGCTCGTCTTTGAATTCTTTGAGTTCAACTGACGAAGATGAGCGGAAAAAGAATGAAGCTTTATCTGATCATCAAAAAGTCATTCATAAAATGAAAGGTATGTAAAATAATGATTCATTAGAAGACTTACTAACTAATAATTGTGGTATGGGTAATTTTAATAACTAACAACACTTATTAAACACCCTAGTAGTTCTTTAGCTGACATTGTATTAGAACCTTTTAAACCCTAATTGTCTTGTTTAGAAACCTTTATACTTTTTCACATTTACATTTTCCCCCAATACTGCACATAGAACATTCGGTATTTGAAAACGTAACAAATTTCCATTAAATGTAACTGTATGAACTAAATATAGATTTACACAGTTAGGGCTTTAAATATGTTTTTACTAAATTCAGCACTAAATACTTTGAACCTTAGGATAAAATGTTAGTTTTAGAGCAGTAAAACGGTGTACAATATATTTTTCTGCCCTGATTTATTAAATATTGGCTTATAACTCTAGAGAGCTGGTAGCGTATTGTGTTTTAAATTTTATCCCTACTTAACTGGGGGCATTTTCGAGCACTGCTAACCTGTGGGTAAATAAATATTAAAGTAGGTTCCAAATTGTTAAAATCTAATGAGGTTTATATAAAGTGCTGCCAATATAAATTTGTAACATCTCTTTACATTTACATGCTGTTACTGGTAAAAAAGTAAATTTGTAATTGACACCGTGTTTCTTGTATTGTAAAGTGTAAGGGAAAAGGCCTTAATTATGTTATTCCACTTCCACGTTTTTTAATGTCATTTTAATGAAGTAAGTGTAACAAAAGTGCAATGGTTCAGACAAAAAACTTCTTTGTGCAACATTTTAAGCGAAACACAAAGCAAAAATGATGTTTTTATTGTAAAAACATATTGGCTATAATGGCTTCAGCCTTAATAGTTTGAAAAAAAACGCATTTTGGCGCATGTCGTTTGTAACGCCTCTTGAGCTTTCCACTTGACTGCCTCTAATTAGTTTGTGTGTGGATCCGAGTTTTGCTGGCGGTACAATGTGATCTAATTACACATATACACCTATTGTGGATGGCTTTGTGAATGTTATGCTCAGTGACTGTCAAAAGTAAAAAGAGCTCTATATGATTTTCAATATGAGTCCATACATTTGTAACTTTAACAATTTGGATTTTGGGTCCAAATTTGTTTAAATTTAATTAATCATTGCATTTGACATGTATATTTAGTTGCATGTTTTTTTTTCAATTTGAAAATGCTTGCGAAAGGTTAAAATCTTAAATTGCTACTTTTGTATTGTATTGGTATAAACCAGGGGTGCACAACCTGTGGTCGCGAAGACAAACCTATGAGACAATGAAAATATGTTTTAAAATGCATGTAATGTCACCTGTGAATTAATTAAAAATCAATGGATGAAGTAAAAACTGGGCTTTTAGGCCCCAGTAGATGGGATATTATCGCATAAATCCTAATTCTTTACATCAGTAATATATACAAAACATGGAGACACTTGGCGTTCATTAGTAAATTTAGGACTTGTGATGCAGCTATCACAGCAAAAAGGTGCACCCCTGGTATAAACCAAGATAAAAACATTTTTTTCTACACTTTTGTATTAACAAACCTTTAGAATGGTGCAGAGTAAACGGCTTGCGTCACAAAACCCTGACATCTGGTACAAGTGGGTCTGTGTGTCACATCATAAAACAGACTGTGTTTATCAGATTTTTGTGGTTTTTCCAGCTAAACTTAACTGACTTGTGAGTGTCAAAGTCACATGTCATGTGCGATAATCTAATCTTGAAAGTGACAAATAGGGTTCCTTTACTTTTAAGCCACCTCTATCAGCCCTGTAGCCATTTCAAGTCATGTCTGAATATACAAAGAGATTTTGTTATAGGATGTTATGTTTAGAAATTCTCAGTCTTTTACTCCACTGAATATAGTGTTGCTGCCAGGCATAATTCATAAACTGTTCATTTGATCAACTGGCAATTATATTTGAGTCATCATCTTTTACTCCACTGTCTTGTTTTAAACTTTTATACGCATTTTTTTTTCACGCATTTTTTCTATAAATATACCTGTTGTTTTATAATTTGACAAAATGGACAGATTTGGTTACACCCATGTTTAAGAGCCCTTTTTTAAATTTTATGGTACACTGATTTTGACAAAATTCTTTCAATAAAAAGCCCAGTTTCAAAACATCAAGTCAAGTCAAAATTTTATTTGCATCGCCATTTTATCCAATTGTCATTGATGAACGGTTTCGTAAAAACAGCAAGGACACCGAAAAAACCCATTGGTTATTGAGTCAAGTGTCCCGGCAGGGTATACACTATTTTGACATGTAAACAGTTTTTTTTTTAATTTAAAATGGGTTTGAAAATATTCATGTCAAATTATATTCATTTAAACTTGCCAATAATCCAAATATCATAGTTGCCTAAAACATTTTTCTTTGGGGAAATCCTAATTGTTACTGTGAAAATACATGACAAATACCAATATATGAAATTCAAATTAAAAACAGTACAAGTCCATTGTCTATGTTTGCTGTGGTGTTATATTTAAAAATTGTTCCACTTCATACAAAAGTTTCACTGTAAAGGTGATTTGAAAATTTTACTTGTAATTTCTCATAAAACAACCAAGTATACAAAATTTTAAGACATGACATTTTATTTTGACTGCATGAGTCACAATGTCACAAATATTATGAAAACAATTTGTGATATTTCCGTTTTAATCATTTACCCCTCATGTATGTGATTATAGTGGATGAAAAGTTGGAAGTTGGTGAGTTTATTTGCTTTAGCATAGTTTCTGCATGCTCTGTGGGTTCATTGCATGTACTTTCCCATTTTAATTGTTAGTATTAAAAGCAGTACTTCTGGCAGAAGGTATTCAAAATTTTGGTCACACACAAGTTTTGTACCAGGGCAGGCCAACATGCTTATTTTGAATATAAACACATTCAAGCTTGCTTGCTCTTGCATAAAAATAGGAAAAAAAGTTTTGGCATGTTTCTCCTTCACCCATTAATGTTAATGCTCGTATTCGCCCAGCTGATGTGTTTATATCAGCCTACAATTTGCATTTTTGAACCAAAATCAAGCTTGTCAATACCACTTGTGTTTTATAGAACAGAACAACCAGAATCAAAACTTACAAATTTAAAACAAGAGTGGCATAATCCAAAACATTGTTTTAAGACCCTGTCACACAGCAGACCCAATATGTCCATTCTGCTTCTGCTCACCATCTATATTTTAGCTTTATAAAGTGTTCTAATAGTAGTTGTAGTATTAACACTGGTTTTGTTTTTTGCATGTTATTTCATAATTCACAATTTTGCTTTTGAGATAAATTTTCAATTAAAATACCCTGTGTATTTTACACTAAAGCAAAGGTGGCTAAATCATACAAATTTTATATTTCAATGGTTTTTACATTCTTTCAAATTGCGTTTTATTTTGTTACACTTTTTTCCTAATTTTATGCACATTATATTTTGGTGTGACTTCAATTTTTGTGTAAATGTAACCTGTTTCTTTGTGTAGTAAACTTTGTATTGTTGTGTTACATATTAGTAAAGTATGTGCTGCAAAATTATTGGTTGCTAAAATGTAAGTTTACAGTACATTAATTTCCAACTGTTCACAAAATGTAAACCATATTTGCGGATATACCTTGATGTCGTGCTTGTACAAACACATATAACTGGGACATTTAGGGTACACAATGTAAACATTAATCTAAGGTCATCCAAAAATTATTATTAAATTATATCTGTTACTTAAATGTTGATATATATAGTGAATGAACCATGTATGACTGAAAGACTTGACTGTTGTCTTTATTGAACATACTTAATTTTTTTGTAAAACCAATAATGGTTGGTTGTGTTGACTTGGTAAATGTATAAGTTACTGACACAAATAGTTGTTAGGGATGCGCAAAATTGGGCAGTAGCAAATTTGAACTACTTTTTGGCATTTGTTACCTAATATGAAGAAAAAACTTGCTGCACCACTATGGACAATATACCAAAAAAGGCATAAATTTATCAAAACTTTTAATAAAATTGCTGTTTTGGTTATCATTCCCATATTAACTTTTCAGTTGAATTTCTGACACCCCCTCACCCTGAAAAATCGGCGAGTCGTGGTTCTTTGGATGACTTGGATGCCCGCCTTCCACCAAAGAAGCCTCCAAGAGCTGCAGAGTATCGTTCCTCATCACCACCACAACTAGGAGCTGAGGTCAGTTTATTTTGATGCCAGAATTAAATGTTTTGAAAACATCTACAAAGGCAGAGGGATTTTCCATTTTTTTATTTTGTGTTTCAAAACTATAGCCATGATAAAAAGTGTGAAACTACAATTCCATGTATATAATCTTATCCACCAAACCCCTCTACAATGTAATTCAAATAATGCATGTTAAATGGTTTCATTCAATTACTGACAGCAAATGGACTTTATTTAACAGTTCCATTTCCATTATTGCTTTGCATCAGTGTTTTTGAATTGTCAGTCCCTTTGAGCTTAGAGGCTCATTCCCAAAAATCTACTATTTTTTACACTTTATTGAAGATCTTTAAGGCATAATGAGCAAAAGGTAAAACATTAAAACTTAACCAAAGAGCATCCGTTTCATAGGCTCTAAATTAGTTATCAAAATGAAAAAAAAGGAATTTTTAGGTTTACAATGTATTAAAACATACATTCTAATAAATATTCTGTACTACCACTAGGTTGGCACGTTAGGTGGTTTTTCATGGCACACCAGCCGATTTACGTATTTATATTAAAGTAACAATTTAACCTGTTACACTGCTTGTTTATAGTTTTTATAACGCCATTGTTTTAAAATTCAGCCTTACATGCACAAAACACTCTGTTTTCTCTTTATTATTGATATCTGTTGGCACGAACCACTATTATTTAGAAAACGTTGGCACGCGAAGTCATTAACACATGAAAATAACAAGTAAATTGGCACGTGTCGCTTAAAAGGTTGCCGACCCCTGCACTAGAACATCCATTTTTTGCTACCTTTTTTAAGATTCTATAAAGTACCAGATAGTAATAGTTGTTTTTTGCAAACCACTACTTTCGTTTGTTTGAGATAAATGGTTTAAATACCATATGACTTTTTATGAGATCAAATGCCATAAAATGAAGCCAATCATTTGCTGTACAATGTTAAATGATGGATTGAAATTCTAATATTTAACCTTTGTTTCAAGCTTGGTACTTATTTTACAGGAAACAGATTGTTGTCAGGAGGTAGTTAAAACTGTTACCGTGGAAACTGTGACTGTTACCACGGAAACAGAAACCTTGCCAACAAAACAAGATTCACATGAAGAAAACGTTGAAGAGTCTGTTGACAAGGTCTTGTTAACAATTATGTACTGATAGCAACATTTTTATGAATTGTTACACTAACATTTACATACATTGATACTGGAATCAGCACTAAAGCCATCATTCAGAGCGATCAGGGCATACTCATATATTTTAGAAAACCTTTTTTTTTTCTAGCTAGCCTGTGCCTTGCCATGTGGGAATGCTTGGGAGACCCGCTTGATTCGATATAACGCCTTCTATATGCCTAGCTTGCTAGGATTGTAACACTTAAATGAGTGCATAAATAAATCATAAAAGTTTCTATGAAGTAAAAAATGTTTTTTTAAAAGTGTTTATAATCTTACACTACTAATGCAAACAATTTAGATGCTAAATTTTGTATTATTCTTTTTGTCACTCATTTTTAATGAAATATTAAATTTGATTTGTCTTGAGGTCTGTTAAATTAATAAAAACAACAAAATATTTAATAAACATTGCTTTTTGGATAAAAATACTGCCAAATTTCCAATCATTTTTCAATCTAATAAAAACTTTACAATCTGTCCACAGGAATCTGATGCAAAATCTGTTTCTTCATCTTCAAGTTCTTCCTCATCAAAATCCAATGATAACAAAGAGGAAGAAGCTGAATCGAAAGCCACTGCATCAACCTGTAGTCTCTCTTCCTCTGATGTTGGTATTCCTGTTCCAGATCTTGCAGATGATGAAGATTTTCCTCCGCCACCTCCTGAACAAGATGATGAGATCCCACTCCTGCAGCAGGATAACCAATCAGATTATAATTCTCCCGCATCCAGTCTTCCTGATGAGGATGTACATCCCGGGATCACAACAGTGGAAACGAGAACGGTTCGTGTTGAGGAGGTGATCATCCCACAAGATGAAAATGAGGTGAATGTTTCTTTGTTAAGTTTAATATTAGAGTCTCATCTAATTGCAAAAAAAATCTGTTTTATTGCATACTGCAGTGGTTCTCAAACCTTTTCATCCAATTCCTTTCTTAACAATTAAGAACATTTTGATTCATCTCCGTTATACTACATAATAGATGCTAAACCACGCAAAATCATTTAAAATTGGGTCTTTCAAGAACTTCACAGGTTATATTCCCAGAGCTGAAGTATTTATTTACAAACCACATGTAAAAATTAAAGTAAATTCTTCCCCCAAGTTTTAAAATTCCTCCCCCTATTGGGAACCACTGGCATACTGAATCCAAAGATTATTTACCCTGCTTAAGCAAGTATCCATCTAATTGCATACTGTACAAGGGTAATTGCAAAAAAAGATAGCTAAAATGGAGTTGCAATTATCCTGAATTTTTTGTATTGTCAATCGCAACAAAAGTATAATTAGATTAAAGTTGCGATTGTCCCAAATCGTCATGTATCTCAAAGTCATTGAAACGGACGTGTACACTGCCAAAATAAATAATTGCAAATGTGTAAGTTATTTTTAGATTTCTTACCATTTTGCAGTTATGATAACAGCAAATATATTAACATGTGTGTTTATTACAAGAAAAATTATTCCATATGTACACAAAGTACAGTCATTTATGTTTTTTCAAGGTGTTTTAATATAAAATATATACCCAGGGGGTTGCAATTAGATGCTGCTAGTCTTTGGTGTTATAATGAAGATTAAAACACACTTTAGGTGCATGAGGTGTCGGTTGTTTCCGATGAAAACGACAGCATAGTGGTGAACCCTACAGAAGGCAGCGTCAGCAGTTTGTCGAGTGCAACGTCACATGACTCAGCAGAAATTACAGAACCCGCCAACGTGTACAACGAGGTACGTGTTAAGTTATTGTTTGATATCACTAACCCTGAGCTGCAGACAGTGCACAGTGTTTCGACCTATAAGATTTTTAAGTGCAGCTGAATGGTGACAAGACATAGGCCGTATTGGTCAAGTCATGGTTTTTTCTACCTGTTACTCCCAACAAACAGTAGTGCCGCTAGATGGCTATTCTAGCCAGTGGACTCTTTGTCTTGTCACCTGTCGCACTGGTGAGACCTAATGGGTTGAAGTAGTGTCCACTGTCTGCAACATACTTATCATACATTGGCTTTTTTTATTTCACTGACCCTATTATAGCATTTTATGACGTTCCTTACTGGGCGTGACTTTGTAAAACTTGGCGCAAACTGCCAGAACAACATAGCAGTTCAAAAACACATCAGTTTTTGACTTATTTTGATCGAGGGCGGCCATAGGCACTCACAACAGAGTTGTAAGTAGGCACGGGTGCGGGCTTAGGTTTCTATAAAAAATGGGGCTGATTCGGGCCTGACTTTATACTCTGCGTCAGAATTGTTTTGAATAAATTTAACTAGCTAATTGCTGGACCTGACCTTATGTCAAACAGCCCTATAACTCCTTGTTAAAGACCAATTGTATATTATGTTTGTTGCCCTCGTTTTCCCAGAGACCAGTCAATCAAACTTCGGGCATAAACGGAAACGATTCGGGTTCGCGCCGGGTTTCGGGCTTGTACTTTCTGGTTCGGGCTCCAATTTTAGCCCCGTTCACAACTCTGACTCACAATGCTATTACGAGACGCAATAAAGTTAATGTTTTGTTAACGTTTTACAAACCACTTCCACACAATGTGGTTCTGTGAACCCCTATGTCCTTTTATTTGCAATATACAAAAGCTTTTGACGGGCTCACCATCGAACCAGTGTAGCTCAGTTGGTAGTGCGAGAGTCCTGGAAAGGCTCCTGTCGTGGGTTCGAATCCCACCGCAGGCTAGATTTTTCTAGCCTACTCCTTGCAATATGTGGGAACGCTTGGGAGACCGGCTGATTCTATATGGCGCCTTGAACAGGCCATGTATGAGCGTGCCGTGATCGTTGCCTCGGATCCGTTCCCAGTATTGAATTTGTGTTCATCTCAACTAAACTTAATGCATTTTCGTTTCAGCCTCCGACCGTTGCCACAGCCGCCGTTGTCGTTGATTCGTATGTGGAAGAAATACCTGAAGGAACTACTTCGGTAAGCCCATATCAGCAGCGATGCTAGCAATGTTTTCTAAATGACTGTGGTGCAAAAAAATAGTTTAAAGGCATTTTAAATTTACATAAGTGCGTTTGGTTTCATGGTAACTCAAATCAGTTTCTTTCGCATTGCTTTGATAAGAGATGGATATAACCGTTAAAAGGGCTTGAAATATGCAATGTAGACAAAATTGCAAACTGTTATATGTCACTATATACTCTGAATGGTTAGTATGTTTTTACAGTTGGGTCAGTTTACCCCTATTATTAACCCCTTATTTTCCCACCAGCCCCCAGTCGTACAAACGGAGACCAAGACGATCACATATGAAAACAGCAGCAGCTCCCTGACACAGAAGTCACGTGACGAGGGCGGTGATGCGGAACCGTCGTCATGGTCCGAAGTCCACACCCAACTTATCAGCAGCCAGATAATATCGTCGGAAACTGATTCGACAATTACTACAACTGAAATCACCAAAGTATGTTTTATCGTTGGATTGTAGTGGGCTGTTTTTGCCTTATTGGTGTGTTAGATGAGTAGCTTTATCGACAGACACTTTACTTATGTCGAAAAGGCGTCAAGGCATTGAATAGGCTTGGTGTACTATGATTTATATATGAGTGTGCCGTGATCGCTGGTCTGCATGGATGCTTTAGGGCTCATCCCAGTATTGAATTTGTATTCGTTTTAAATGATTAATGGTCTATTCAATCGAATATGGGCAGCATACAAGGCAACTATGCATGTGAGTCGACTTTCGACGGGTTCACCGCTGAGCCTGTGTAGTTTAGGCAGTAAAGCGCTGGCCCCGGAAAGGCTCCGATCTAAGTAGGTAGACCGCCAATTTTCGATAGGCTCCTGTCGTGGGTTTGAATATCACGACAGGCCCGATTTTTTCCAACCTCTGCCTTGCTTAATGGCAGTATTAATAGATGGCAAACCACAACGAAAGTAGCCAAGTTCCAAACCTTGTAATAATTTTCCATATTTTCGCCACAGGTCTCCCGAGGAGAAGTTAGCGAAACTCACATAGAAAAACAAGTTGTCAGTATCGGACAATCCGACGTGGATCATTATGAGGTTAGTTAATAAGGGGTCTATATTGTTTCTGTTCGTTTTCTTTATTTCTGTCTAAAGCTGGTTTGTTCTACCTGTTTGTTTGGTCAAGAAAGAGTGCTTCAAACTTACTCAAATTTATATTATGTATCCAAAGTGTGTAAAATGTGAACTTGTGAAAAATTGCTTTCGTTCGTTTTTCTACTTTTTTGGATCGTTTACTGGGTTTTTCCACCCGTTTGGCCATGAAAGAGTGCTTCAAACTTTTTCAAATTTACAAATGTGATAATTATGTATCCAAAGCTAATTCTCCCAAAGTTTGATCCTGAATTCACCCACATGCCCCCAAAACGTGAAATTTTGAAAACGTGTATACTTACTAATGTACATGGTCCAAGAGTTTCATTTACTTGAAACTATTTTCACTGCTGACAACAGTATCTGCACATGCCTTTATCCCGGTTTGGTATGTGTACAAAAGATCAAACCATTTTTGTGCGAAAAATTGCACTTTTTATTGCTTATATAAAGGATCACTCGGGGACTAATGTATATTCCGTATAAAATTGCGCGTAGCATTATTTAAAACTTTAATTTGGCTTTGGGTTTGGCGGTGTCCTCAAATTGTTGGGAACAGCTGCTGTGTTTTAATGTTAAGAGATTTTTAGTGAGTAACATGTAAGGGAATTCTTTACAGGCAATGGCAGAAGCGATTCGAGACACACAGATGCAGAATCCCAACCTGAGTATAACTAAGGTGGTTGTGCACGAAGAGAGACCAGTGGAAAACAGCCAGCAGAGCTAGAAAGGCAAAAGGATGCATCTGCCCGCTTAATACAAGGTTGGGGGGTTTGTTAACCACATGGTCTTGCCTTTTGTGAGATCTGTGGTTCGAATATTCGATCTTTGATTCTTGACTTCTGTTATTTTTTACTAGGTCGTTTGTAAACCTTTGGGCTTTTTTACAAAATACAAAAATAACCTTCGACCAAAGTTAAAGTTTGCTCTAAAACACCCCTTAAGGAGCATGACACCAAAATGTAGCTTAACCCAAATGCATCTCTGCTAAAATGTGATGTTTTATGCCAGTGGTTCCCAACCTTTTCGACAAATTGCTCCCTTTACAATTCAAAATATTTTGATTCTTCCCTAATATAGTACAAAGTAGACAAAGATTATTATGGGTCCCCTTCCCTGAAGGGGACACATATTGTTTTTGTCCGTATTTTTTTTTTCTTTTTTCTGTCTAACGCTGGTTTGTAATGCTCGTTTGGTCAAGAAAGAGTGCTTTAAATTTATTGAAATTCGGACATATGTTAGATATTAATCCAAACTTGGTCCACCTGAAGTTTGACCCCAAATTACCCAGCGGTTCACCCACAGGCCCCCGAAACGTAAAATTTTTAACGCTGGTTTGGTAAATAAAGAGTGCTTTAAATTTATTGAAATTTGGACATATGTTAGATATTAATCCAAACTTGGTCCACCTGAAGTTTGACCCCAAATTACCTAGCGGTGGAGCCACAGGCCCCCGAAACGTAAATTTTATCGCTGGTTTTTATCGCTCATGTGGTAAAGAAAGAGTGCTTCTAATTTATTTAAATTTGGACACATGTTAGTTATTAATCTGAACTTGATCCTCCAGAAGTTTGACCCCGATTGACCCAGCGGTTCACCCACAGGCCCCTGAAACGTAAATGTGTCTAACGCTCGTTTGGTCAAGAAAGACACTGTAGGCAGAAGTCCCAAGAGAGTAACTCACTGGTTTACGATAGCAGGAGGGCTCAGCTTGACGTCGGACAGACGTTTTACGAGACGTCGTTTCGGTGATTAGAAATCAGCTGTTTTGCACAGCAATGCTATTTCGTTTTATTAAGTTATCACTCACATTTTCAGTTTTGGCAAAGGTTTCATACCTATGACGTGATTTAAACCTAATAAGCGTGCTTCGGTTTCGTATATGTCAAGCAAAACTTTGTTAATAAAAATAAAGATGAAAAAATAAACTTGACATTTTTGCAAGATAAATGTTTTTTCAAAAACTCGTTGTCAGGTTGGCCGCCGCATGACCACAGGTTACTTAAGGTCAACTAGTAGGTATCACTAACACAGTTCAGAACTTTCTTTCGTCATAACGTAGCGTTTTTTGCAATCGATTTAGGAATCAGTACTCAAGGCATGTATAAATTAGGTTAAACGGTGTTGTTGAACACCAAGGACTGCGTGCTATTGAAAACGGTGTCAAAAGGTCAAACAGTCGTTTGGCGTGTGCACCCTGAGAGGTTACTACAGGTCAATGGTACTCGTTTTGCGAAACAAAGTTAAATGAAAAACAATTTGTTATGTATACACTTGTAGCAAATTGCTTTTTAATTTAAAGTGTCTGTAACACAACTGTTACAGCTTTCTAGAAAAAAAATATGTTTGAAACCTGACCTTGGACCACAATATCTGGGTCAAAGCAAGAGAATCAATTGAAATTATTTTTTTTGTTCTTTTTTAAAGTTTTTGTAATTATATGACAATAATAGTGCAAAAAGAATACGAACAAAATTTTTTTTATTGTTGGGTTAATGCATTCTAAAAATTTGTCCTTAAAAATCTAAAAATCACCGCAACATTTGTTTACCGTAAATCCGTACAAACACGCGTGTGGGGACCCATTCGTTTTTGTTTACAAAAACAATCATATGTGTAGATCAAATGATGTGTAGTAAATTGGTAAATATCGTATAGAATATATAAAATGGAAGTATATCAGAAAGCCACCATTCTAGTTAAAATTGGGTCTTTTATCAACTTCACAGGTCATATGTTAGACTCAGTGGTTCTCAAACTTTTTTATTGTCGGGGCCAAATGGTATTTTTTAAGTGTGTAGGGAGCCGCAAAAAAAAAACGAAACCTTGAGAAAATCACTAAAGAAGATGACTTTAAAAGCTAAAATAGCAATGTTTGGTTGTTTTCTGAGGTCTGGTGCGAGCCGCAAAATAAGTAGTTGGGAGCCGCATGCGGCCCCGAAAACCGAGTTTGAGAACCACTGTGTTAGAGCTTAAGTGTCTCTTGACAAGTCACATTCAAAAATTGAAGTAACTTCCTCCCTCAAGTTTTAAAATTCATCGGTTGGGAACCACTGTTTTATGCAGTAAGAGGACATTCTAGTTAAAATTTGTCAACTTGTACTAGATCACACCACGGAATTCGTACACTGGAGGGCGTTCACACTGCCCAAAATCGAGGCTGCTTTTCACCCCGATTCAAACCGCTTTAATGATTTTTGCTGCGCCGCTGCCCGAATCTTGTTAGTTTAAGCTTTTGCTTTTTTGTCTGAACAAAACGAATATTGTGCGTTTCAAACGACTTTACGCTAAGCTTCCTGACTTAAAGATATGTGAGTTGAACGTTTGCTGTAAACATTTTCGAAAGCCGACCAACCGTGTTTTGGAAAAGTTAACTTTTTTGCCAAAACAATTAGCCCCAATTTCACAATTCATTCATAAAACCTGATTTAAACTATTTGCGTAAAACCGTTCAAGAAAGTTTTCAAGGCAAAGTGTGCAAACCTGAGCAAAAAAAATGTTTTCAAACTCAAAATTTGACTTAATTTCTGTTTTTGTTTTAATGATAACTGCAATATTTCGTGAGCAAATTGCAAATGCCTTGCTCGTTAAAAAAACACCTTATTTTTTAAAATGCCATTAAGCATAGCTTGAAACCAAATTAGTCAGCGTGTTGCCGGCGCAAATGTTCTTCTTTCGAACCCATACACATGATTGCGCAACGCTTTAAATCTACCCCTTCAAAGCAGTAACGACTTAAACTCTGTATTGTATGATGCACAAAAATGATACAAAAATTAAATTGCGAAATAGCTTCTACATTTTTTGTCATTTGCAACTCGATACCATTTGCAAATTTCATCAATTTACGTCACATAACGATGACGTCATTTGAAAGTCATGACGTAAATAAGCCTGGACCTAAAAGATTTCAAACTAATCTCTGCTGTCTACTAGGAGAAAATTGTGTATTTGTTTTACCGAGTTTCAGATTTCCAATAGATCTAATATTGATGTGTTACATATTTTGTATGTTTGTACTTTTTCGCAGCACATTGCAATTTTGTCGTGAAACGTAACAAAGTCGAAGGTCTCTCGTTCAAATCCCGACCTTTGCCCACTTTTTTCGTGTGAATTTTTCATGCACAGATTTTTTATGATTGCATCAACACAACTCACGCCAAAACACTATATTGGATACACTGGCGCTTTTGTTAATGTAGCTGTTACCGCTGTTATATCTATTTAGCTTTTCTGACACGTTTCAGAACGCTTCAAATATTTGATGCGCTTTTGCCAATGCCATGTAGATTGTAGTTTCTACTTCTTTCCATAATGCAACACATCCAGCGATCACAGTGCACACGGCGTGTCAAAAATGAGCCTCTACAGAACATGCAGTTTTTTCAGTGCATGTTTTTATTAAGGCAGCACATACAGCTACCAACACATCACAAACAGTTACCACACAGATAAAATAGCTTTTGGTCATATAACAGTCAACTTACTCCAGCTTGAGAGAATTTCTCTCAAAACGTCATTACAACAAACCGAATTAAGTTTATATTAAGCTCGCTGACCATTTTAAGCTCATTGAGTTTAAGTCGAGCATAAATCATGGGTTCGAATCCCACCGTGATATAGATTTTTGTGATCTTGTTCCTGTTTGTTTATCCGCTATGTAGCAAATTAAGAAAAAAGTTGACAATTTTATCAATGAACTTCCGAATGACGTAAACCGATTTTCTCACGCCACGATTCCAAATATTACGCGTGCAATTTAATCCCTAAGCATTGTAAATACTTTACTATGACGTCATTAACACTGACACGGTTACGTCATCACCAGCCCCCACAACATTTTAATCCCCCTCCAAAAAATCACTGTGCCCACAAATTGACCGAACAGACACAGCCACGTGCTACATGACATCACGACTTATGACGTAATGTGCTTGATGACGCGCTCAGTAAGCTTGGCGTAGAAGCTATGATGCTTTGTGCAGCGCGAATCGAGGATTCTTTTGTTGGATTTGCATTCGCTAGATAAAACCGTGTCATTAAAATTTGCTCACTCAAAAGGCTGTTTTGGTCTGTTGCGTTTTGGGTGTTACTGTTAGCATAGGAAAGGAGTTCTTAGTACAGGTTCTGAATACAAAAATTGGGTAGCATTCGACCTGGAAAGTTGAAACTGTAATGTATGAAGTGTAATAATACACTCTCAAAATCAAGCAAGCTCTGATTACTGGACGATTTAGCCAAGAGATGGGCAAACTTTTTTTTCTCTTGCATTAGGCTACTCTATGAACCTCCGAAGCATATTAAACTTACTCCAGTCAAGAAGCTCTGGGTATTGTTGCACTTTAATTCTTTACAACGTTGCAATAAGTTAAACTGTATTCGCATAAAAAACAGTAAAAAATACATTTACTTCCAAAATTCGCTCAGCGAAAAAATGGGGAATTCCCCAAACCAAAAGACAAAAAATGCGTCAACTCCAGTAAAGTTGAAAAAATCTACGTCAGCTTTACTCTGGTAACACCTTAGTGACAAGTGACGTCCGCGTTGATGGAATAGGTTCGCCGACCGTCGTCACCGCGCGTCTCTGACGTCACAAAGTCAAAACAGGTCGTTCGGAAGGCACTTCGTTTCGTCATAAGGCTGAGATAGTCGATCGCGGTTTCAGGCTGAAATAGTCGAAGAAAAAGTGTGTCGTCATAATTAAGTGGAATGCATATGTTGGAATGCGCATAAACTAAACGTGTTAGTTTGACCAACGTTTACTGCTGGGTATGATCAGTCCATTAAGCCTGGTTATTATGACGAAAAGATTAGTCGTTTTTCTATTTTTATTCTTGAAAACTGAAAGCTTGTCAACGCGTTTCAAAATTTTTATATTTCTTGAAAAGTAAATTCATACAAGTTGGCCTTTGGAAACATAGGCTACTTAAAACAAGCTTTGCAAATTATCGGAAAACGATTATTTGATATTTTTTCACTTACATTTTACTTTAGTTTGCTTTGGTTAGGTGACCTTTTTCAAAATTTGGTCCAGCAATAAGCATTGAGACATCTGATTTGACTGGATTAGTTCTTAGCGTAATCTTTGTATAAACCTACCGGTTTGGTGACATCTGCGCACTTATTTGAAACGTAGTAAAAACCACCGAATGTGTCGAAGGGAACAGGGCTACTTTGTCGACCCAGAAGTTCCTTCGTAGTGAAACCGATGATATCACCGTGTTTCACATCAACCTTCACCTTTGCCTGAAGAAAAAGGAAAATGTCCAGGGTTTCAAAACATGAAAAGGTGTAGAATAAATTTCACACAAAATGTGTTTGGTGTCGCTTGGTGAAAGAACTCAAAATGTCAACACAGAGTAAGTCGGGTCGGGCCTGGCTTCACACACGGTCTTATTTGTCACGCAAATTTATCATTCTTAGTTGTAAATATATAAAAGTTTTGTTTGATAAAAATATTTTTTCTTTAAATACTTACAGTTCTCACAGTGTTTACAATCCCACCAATGGGGGATTGCCAGACAAGCTGAAACCCGCTCCGCTCGAGGGCAGGCGAGAGCAGAGATGTGACGTCACTGGGGTCTGGGTACTTTCCCGGTCTCCACACCTAATAATAAGTTCAAAAATTAAAAATTATTCTATTTTACTCTTTATCGTTTCTAAGGTTCTATTTCAACCTGTGAAATCGTTACTTGCTTATGCAGAAGCTAAGCTATATTGAACTTTTTTAAAAACTATGACGTCACCTTGCTATGATGTCATGAATAAAGTTTAGTAAACTTCGAAATCCGTGTAAAATATGACGTCACCGTGCAATGATGTCATAAATAAAGTTAAAATGAAGACAGTCCAGTTTTAGCTAACAATTTCTTGTCATGACTAATGTGGCTAAATTCCGTAACGGCCAATAAAGTTACTTTAACGTCGCCCACCTGCGCCACGACAAAATTGGACAAAGTCGACAGAGAGGTTCGCGCTCCTGGAACGAAAACCGTCAGTTCATTCATTGTTCCGTCACAATGGAACGCAGTGCCTGGGAGGAAAATTGTCTGATCGCGGGTTACGAGGTCAAGAAAATGTCGGTTAGTCGCTGTAGCGAATCCGCTCAACGAAGGTGGAGGCAGCAGTTTTCGAGCAGGCCATTGTGACGTACGACCTGTGATTGTTTCGTCATCAAAGAGGGTTTGATCTGCAGATAAAGTGAAAAAATATTTTTTTCAAATAAGAAAACGTGACGTAAAAAGGTAAATGCGTAACAACCAAACCAATGTTTATTGTTACGTATGTTAGAAGCGACCTTTGTGAGTCAATGGTAAAAAAACAGTTAAACCAACTATACTATTAAAGATGATTTACTTACCACACTGGACTATGGCTTGAATGGAATATGCTCTTATAAGGGACTGCGTTGGCAGTGATGACATACTTCGCTGTAGCGAGCTGGCGGCTTTTGTTTTGAGACTTTGCATAAACTTGTTGGACCAGCTTTGGAGATCGACTGCCGATTCGGGGGACGACATTTTTAACCTGAGATATAGAAAAATTGAAAGCTGTAAAGCAAGATCTTGGTCAAGTAAACTAACTTGGATTGGGGCATAAATACAAACCCTTTGATCGAGGGTTTCATAAACAAAGCTCTTTAAACAGCGTGCAACTGCGCATTGGTCACACATTCTCAGCAGATATGTGGCCAATGCGTGCACATCTAACCAGTGGTGGGATCAGTTTTTTTGTAAGACGGTTCTATTACAAAATCTATTGACAGTAACCGGTTCGCTGATCTCATAAATTTCTATACAACCGGTGCGAACCGGCTAAATCCCACCACTGCATCTAACGTTATTCTCATTGCACTACAGGATCTTGTGTGTATGCTCAGACACGTGAAATTTTTTTAAAAACTTACATTAATACAAAAACAAGCGACCAACCGTTTGCACTGTCGACCCCGTTTTACTCGAGCACAATCGTGTGTGTGCAGATAAAAACTGCCCTCCTCATCCGAATAAGTAACATGCGCAGATCCCATGAGAGGAGAAGTAAATCCAAGCATATCGCCAGTTTCGATTCGCGGGGAAAGATAAGGTTCTACTATCTGCGAAAACCGATAACGTTATTGTGGTCGAACCATAGGTATGTTGTTAAGAATAGGGTATCATTAGCATGTTAAAAACAAGTTATTAAACTCGTTATGCTGTGAAAGGCATCATAAAGGTAATTTTGTGAGAAATTAGGACTTTGTGCAAATTGTGTGGTTGTGTCTATAGCATTATGCAGTTACTTATCTGACTGTGAAACTCACCATTCTTACCTCATTAATACCTTTGTTTACAGTGAACTCTTTCTCCCATACCAATGTGCAGCCCCATAACGAATTTGACCTCCAAATTTGTAATCTTATCTTTCCATGTTGTGACGAGTGAAGTTTGATACTGGTCACCTTTCCATCACATTTGGATATGGACTCTGTTATTAATTTGAAATAAAGAATGTAGTTTTACAAGATTTTTTTTTCTTTTTATGTGATAACATTTACGCAGACTTGATTCTTACAAATGGCCCCAGAACTTGCATTTTGGCAGAATGTGTTGGAAATTTTAGAGTTTAAAATTTTACACCTTTGAAATAAGATTTTGACATATTTTGAAACAAGGTGTTGGGCAACAAAGTGAGCAACACAAATCATTGGCATTGTCTCTGTGCCTTTAGTTACAATAGACAATATACCTGCTAAGATGACAGTTGAAGGTGGAAGATAAAATGACTGACTTCGTGGTTTTACTTCAAAACCAATGACAGTAGTTTTGCCAAGAGATCTGAGAACAGGCTCATCATCAGCTACATATGATGCTGGGACTGATTTTTCTTTTGGACATTGCGGAACACTGCAGTATTCAAATCTGAAAGCAAAAGGCAAAGAAATTTAAATTAATGGTAAGTAAGAACCATAGAATAGTTTTCTGTAATTGGTGATTTTTTTAAAACCTGTTTCCTTTTCAGGTACCTCTTTTCGGAAGCATTTTGGGTTACCACATTGGACCATTCAAAAATTATGTAATCTTATCTGGAGTCTGACTAAAAAGGCAAAATAATGCACATGCATAACACACTAAAACTGGGTAAGACTTTTCTAAACAACCTGTCTCAAAGTAAGAAAGAATTAAAATATAATTCACCTTTTGTTGTGGTCTTTAGTGTAGCACCAGGGTTGCTTTAAATCACCTCTTGGGTTTCTGCAGTAGTTTTCCACCAAGTCTTCATCAGGAAAAAACTTTGACTTGTAGACTGTCTTGTGAGGAAAGTCATCATCCCAATTCTAAAAAGCAAATTATCTAATTTAAACTTACACCATGGAAATCATTGGTATGAATTTACCTGACAAGGTATTCCACTTTGTGTTGTATTACTTTTTCCTCTGTAAGCCAATCCATTACCAGAATAGCAAACAATATTTGGAGAAGGTGCATTTTGCTTAGAAATCGACAAGGACCGTTGGCTGACCACAGCAGATTTGGGAATGTCAGCTGCGAAAGAATTATCTTTGTCAAGAAGCAAATAATTATTTTTTTCTTCCCAGATGAAATTATATTGGACAATTATAATCTCAGTAGATTTGCACGGGCTTGTTGTATATGAACAAAGTTCAATTTAGGCAGAAAAGAAAACGTCACCCCGTTGCCACATATATTATATCATGCAGAATTCCACACCAAAAAGGAAATAGTAAATACACGATAATCGTGTTACTTCGCGTTTAACACGAACGTCTTGTGTATTTCGTGATTGGGGTGCATACATTTTTGTATTTGGGAAATAAACTTACATGAAATACAACGAACAATTGCATTGAGGGAATAACTTCTTCGTTGAAGGTTATTCCCCGATGAATGTAACGGATGAGCACAGGTTTCTCCTACTTTTACAGCGCGACATTCAGACCCTGAACAAAATAAGTATATACCCATTGCTTTTAATACATTTAGGTTTTAGCAGTAGTATACCAAAGTTTTGCCTACCAATGATGTAAAAGGGACCGATGCTTCGAAATGTAACGGGGATCGGGTATACCGTTGACTTTCTGGTCAATAGATCAATTGCAGACGCTCTGATTGGACACATTCCCATGACGTCACCTTCCAGAACAGGCATTGGCGTTGAAAGTTTGACCTGCGGCAGTTAAAGGGCGTTGTTGTATTTATTTTGATTGAGCTTGTTTACTTAGTTTTGATTGAGCTTGTTTGCACCAACCAACCTACAATCTGTTTTAATGTTTTTTACTCATTAAACCGGTTCAACGCTCTTTATACGACGATAAGTAGCCTATTGTATTGTTAAACTCTTAACATATTTTAGATCGTGAAGTCTTTAAGTTACTTTATTTTACCGTATTTTTTCCAATTCTTGTGGTAATTCGCTCACTTTTTATTAATTTGTACTCAAAACCCCACGGTCGCCAAATCTGCAAAAGTTTGAATAATGTCAAGATTAGTAAAGCAATTGATTATAAAGTGTTTATACCAAGCACAATGTTTCTTTCAATTTGAAAAAAACCATTACATTTGAACTATGCGACATTGGAAACACCTGATTAAATTCCAAACCATACCTGAAATGCGAAACCTTCGTCGGAAGCTGCATAAAAGTTTAACGACGTCACGTGACCGTTGCACTTGACTTTGAGTTGGGGCAAAATTACCGGGTCGGCGGAGTAGACATCGACAAGATCGCATTTCTTGATCGGTCGACCAATTCTTCTATATTGATATTTAACTTGAAAAACAGTTAATATTAGTAAATATAGTAAGTTTTTTTGTCAATGTACAGCAACTGCTTTACTGCCTGTATTTTTGCCTTTTTGTTGAAAACTACTCGGAACGTAATTATTCACTCAATATATGCGTGCTTGGTAAAAAAATCAACTTGTGTGCTATAAAGGTCTATAAGCATTTTAATTGTATTTGCCCCCCTTGGCCTTATTACTACAGCGGTTTACTGGGGAAAACTATACGTGTTAAGAAAATCTGAAATTATTTATTTTTTGTATGTCAGTTTTATGGTTACATTTTTACAAAATTCGTTACAAGCGATCACTCATAATCGAGCTTGCGCTGTTTCATAAACATCCATTAAACATAACGGTGCAATAGGGAATTATGGCTTCCAAGTCTAGCGTAAAATTACGTATATTACTTTTCCACCTTAAAATTGTTCAAAGTAAAAACTGTTAAACAACCTCCGACATTAGTTGTTTCATGCTGAAGTAGCACACTAATTTGGTAATAACATGCAAAATTACCTGGTTGAGCGGCATCGGCAGTTGCTCTTTTCCCAGTTAAAATGACGTTTAAGAGAAGAACTGTTAGCAACTGTGAGTACATTTTCTTGAAAACCGAAACTGAAACTATTATAACCTTCAACTGAAAAGTGGCTACAGCTAGGTTTACTTTCATTAGCCTCCTGTGCAACTATGGTTCAAGACAGTTTACAGCAAGTTTTTGTAAAAATATTTCGAAGAAAAAAAGCGAACTTGGACGTGGTATTGTGAATATTTAAACCAGCGCCGACGTTCTATCGAACCGCACCTTTATTAAATCGCGCTCTCGTCTTTCTAAAACCCAAGGTACCGAGGGCACAGGTTTGCGTTTATTATAAACACCGCCTACGTCCTGACGTGGCGTGTTATTAAACGACCTTGAGCAAAGGAAATTGTTTTACACTGTTGATTACCCGAAAAAAAAATTGTTGTTCTAAAAAAACTGACCAAGGAATTTGCCGACAAATTATTTTTGTCACGTGACTTGACAACCGGATGATGACTTAGCAAAGCGCCAGCTGGGTTATTGCACAGAAAATATAATTTTAGCAAAAATAATATTAGTGGATGAATTTAGGCAAAAATGTTAAATTAAAGCAAACGATTTTTTGTTCAGGAAAGATATGCTGTTTAGAAATGGGAAACATACGGTTTCCAAATTGTAGAGAACAAAATATACCGACAACTTGAAACCGTTGTTGCTTAGAAAGTATTCCTTTGGCAGGTTTCGTGTTAACAGTGAATAAACTTACTTACTAGTTTACAGTATATATTAGATAACATACTATACTATTATCATGCTAAGCTAAACTTGTATGAAGCTAAAATGCATTTTATTTTTATTTTTGCAAACTAAGCATTCCACTGTAAAATGCTTTCAGATACACAATTTGTAATTTTGTAAGTGATTTTACCACGCTTTTTGTTCATTGTATTCTTACATAGAAACAACAATGGTATTCAAACTATTCAGTGCTCATTGACTGTAATTACATATTTATTTTATAATAAAAGCTTGTGTAAGATCACAAACATGCTTTCACAGCTTCATAGCTGCCATCACCACCTGCGTGTTTGTGTGAGACCAGCTTTGTTGGTGACATCACATCATCCAATTCAAAATTACAACGGCAGTCAGATTGTTCACAAGCAAAAGTTTACCCTTGACAGTGTTCGATATACTGCTATGCATGGATCTGTTACTGGGGCTGATCAGAATTTAGGTGTGGAACCTGTCAGCTCAAAACAAATTCTCAAGTTTATGTTGTCGTATGTTTGGCCTAAGAACAATCCTCCAGTCCGACGGAGAGTTGCATTTTCACTTTCACTTCTAGTGGCTGCAAAGTTAGCAAATGTCCAAGTGCCTTTTCTGTTCAAACAAGTTGTTGACACATTTGGAAACGCAGGCCTTAATTTGGCAACTCCCGAAAATGCAGTATTTACCACTGGCGTCTGCCTAATTGTTGCTTATGGTACTGCACGTGCAAGTGCAGGTCTATTTGGTGAACTCAGAGATGCTGTGTTTGCCAAGGTTGCTCAGCGTTCAATTCGAAACATTGCAAGAAATTTATTTACCCATTTGCATGACCTTGATTTGACCTTTCATTTATCAAGACAAACTGGGGCTCTTTCAAAAGCTATCGATCGTGGAACTAGAGGAATTAACTTTGTTTTACGTGCCCTGGTATTTAACATTGTCCCCACAGCCTTTGAGGTGACCTTGGTTAGTTCATTACTGTGGTACAAGTGTGGGGGAAACTTTGCTTTGGTAACTTTGATGACATTGTCAACTTATGCTGCCTGGACCCTTGGCATTACTGCATGGCGCACCAAGTATCGAATACAAATGAACAAAGCTGACAGCAAAATAGGAACCATTGCAGTTGATTCACTAATCAATTATGAAACTGTCAAGTATTTTAACAATGAGGAACATGAAATTAAGAGGTATGACAAGGTATTGGCAGATTATGAAGATGCAAACCTCAAAACTAATATGTCTTTAGCTCTTTTAAACTTTGGACAACAATTTATCTTTACATCAGGTTTAACTGGGATTATGCTGCTTGCAGCGCATGGCATTAAAGAAGGAAATCTGACTGTTGGCGATCTTGTTCTTGTCAATGGGTTGTTGTTTCAGTTGTCAGTCCCATTAAACTTTCTTGGCTCTGTGTATCGTGACATTAGACAAGCCGTGATCGACATGCAGTCCATGTTAAGTTTGATGAGTACCAAACAAAAAATTGCAAGAGATATTACTGCACTACAATTGGTTTTGCCAAAAGAACAAGCCTCTATCTCCTTCGATAACATTTCATTTGCCTACAACCCAGAGAAAAATATCATTGACAACATGAGTTTTACTGTTGAACCTGGTCAAAAAGTTGGAATTGTTGGAGGCAGTGGAAGCGGAAAGTCAACTCTTGTAAGGTTGCTGTACAGGTTTTATGACCCAGATGTTGGAAAAATCTACCTTGGTGGTCAAGATATTAAAGATTTAGATGTCAACAGTGTTCGAAGCTTGATAGGAATTGTCCCACAGGAAACAGTTTTATTCCATGACACAATTTATCACAATATTGCTTATGGGGATCTTACTGCATCTGAAGAACAAGTACATGAGGCGGCCAGGATGGCTGACATCCATGAGGCAATTATGAGAATGCCACTTGGATATAAAACACAAGTTGGTGAGAGAGGTTTAAAACTGTCTGGCGGAGAAAAACAAAGAGTTGCCATTGCTCGTGCAATTCTCAAAAACCCAACATTCTTGATTTATGATGAGGCGACTTCTTCACTTGACTCAATCACTGAGGAGAACATACTGGCAGCTGTACAGCGAATTTCAAAAGATAAGACATCTGTGTTTATTGCACATCGCCTTTCAACTGTTATGGACTGTGACAAGATATTTGTGCTTGATCATGGACGAATTGCAGAACAGGGAACCCACACACAGTTACTGGCAAATCAAAACTCAATCTACTTTAACTTGTGGTCCAGTCAGCACAAAGCTGTGTTGGAAAACTGTGAACCACACGAAAATAGTGACAACTGAAGGTGCCATGACTTCGCTCTCCTAATGTGTTGCGCTGATATTTGTTAAGTCGTATTATACCTTGAACAATAGTACATTTTTTGACAGTGCCAACAGATTGTTTGCTGAGTGGCACAAAATAGGAAGCAAATTAAACAAATCTTTGCTTCCTGCGTATTCCCTAGGAGGATTTTATTTAAAACAATTTTTATTTTGTCTGTATCCAAACCTCATTACAAAATGCCCTTCTCAATGTTAGAAACTCTTTTTGTGCTGACTAGGTGGTTGTTTATTGCTGTTTTTTCTTGTCTGGATTTAAGCAGTAGAATGAGGTTATGGGGTTGAAATGATGGTTGCTTTTTTATTATGAAAACCTGTCCTCTATACATTCTTTTTCTGCAGGGTTATTATAGATGGGCCATGCACTAGAATGGTTGCCATGTTTGCACTGGTGCAAGTAGTTTTGGAAAGCACTGGTAAAGCCACTCTGTTTTATTCACACCCTTCCAGGCGATTAATCTTGCTTTATCATTCGCATGTACCTTTCCAAACCTCACAAGCCATATTGGTTCGATGTGTGATTACATTTATGATACTTGCCAAGGATGATGTGTAAAGATTAACGTGTTCTGTTTGAATGCAAACTTCCCTTGTTCATGCACAAAGGCAGAAGGACATTCAATTTTTCTTTTCTTCTTTATGGCTTGTGATTCTTTTTTGCCTATAAACATTTTTTATTGATCATCAACATTTATAAAATTAAAGATATTGAAATAAAAAACGTGCTATTACACTATGTAACAAATCTGTACAAATGTGGTCTAACCTTCTATGGTGTTTTGGTTAAATTTTTATAGACTGGTCAATGCCAAAATATAATGATATACAAAAGTACGTACAATTCTTGCTTGATACATGCATGAAAAAAACATAATAATCCATGATACATATTATTCAAACAGGATCAATTCAGATTAAAGCTGTTTGACACAGAAATTGAGCTAAAACTGAACGGAAGTTTTGCTTTTTAACAAGTTTGTCACCCAAACCTGAAAAGTTGTTTACAAAATAAAGATTTTTACAATACTTGCGTCATTTGACAAGCCCGCCGAAATCTTATGTTTCGCATTTGGCAATGGATGTGCCACCGAGCGACGCACCGTTGTCCAAATATAATACTTTCTGTGTTACCCTATGTTTTATAACGGAAGCAAACTAAACGACGTTTTTCGTTCTGGTACAATTATCTTTTTCGTTTCGGTACCGGTATTTTCATTTTGTTCCGGTATGACATAATTAAGTTATGACCGTATTTCGGTTTTAACTATATTATCAGCCTATATCCAAGGTGTTGCAACACGCAACAATTGTTGGTGAAATTTCGAGAACTTCTACCACGTTACGTGTAGCCCACCTATCGGTATTTCAAACATATTTTTCTGTATTTTATTTGTCCCGGTAATTGAGCAAACTGCTGTTATTAAGTTACTTTCGGAATTTACTTAGTTACTACGAATGATCTGCTATAATCTAATAGGCCTACTCCAATGTTGCAGGTATTCGCAACATTTAGTCGCCATGATTCTTATTGCAACGGCCTTGTGTTCACAAGGTCGTGGGTTCTATTCCTATCTCGGTCGCTTGTGTTTCCCTTGACAAGAAACTTAAGTAGCATTGCTCCAACCCAGTGGTTCCCGATAGGTTGAACTAATTTGAGTTCACCAACTGACTAAGACGAAAACAATCAAATAAAAAAAAAATAACAGACTTACATTAAAATGAAACTATAACATCACTACACCATTTAAGTGAAGGGTAGCCTTCTTTATGCAGAATTATCGCCAAACCACAAGCACTGTATTGATTGGTGCATCGATCAATATGGATAATAAAAAACACAGATTTTTGAATGCCGGCCTGAAAGCTATAGGGCGCGTTGTTGAATAAATTAAGTTGCCGCAACATAATTTTTTCGACAAAGGCGCCTTTAGGCCGTTTTGAAAACAAATAAAAACTTGAAATCTTGCCTCGCAAGTTAGCTACTATCGTTGCAGGTTAGCTAAGTTGCCACAACTTAGCTATTTTGCGGTAACTTAGCTAACTTGCTGCAGCTTAATTTAGTCGACATAAGCATGTGTTGTTCCTAGGGCCTTGAACGCAGACATGGGGCCTTTCGTATTCGTCATTCGTATTCGAATGCATTCGAATACAGGTTTTGTCACCTTCGTGCTGTATTCGAATGATTCTGGTTTTCGTTCGACAGTTCATGAATACAATTCGAATAGTTGATGTTAACTTGTGAACTAACAATTCACGAATACAAAAGCTTGAGTAAATTCATTCGAATACAATTCGAGTTTTTGTGCTCCTTGCCAACCTAAGAATTTGCAAATTCGAATACACGATCATTTTTTACGAATACAATTCGAATTGCTGTCGGATTTCGGCAACGTCACGATTCGTAAAATCGAATACATGACTACATTTTACGAATACAATTCGAATTGTTGTTAGCCTTTGGCAACGTAAGATTCGTAAAATCGAATACATAACTACAATTTTACGACTACAATTCGAATGTCGATTACTTCAAGACTATAGGAAATGTCGAGAATATGTTGCCACATATTTTTGGCAGTGAATGTGGCCTGATTTGACAAGTTCCTGTTTATGTTACGAAACGATGACACAAAGAACTTTGATTGTGACGATACATAAATGCTATTGTGTCACAAAGCTTGCAACATTAGGTTGTTCTCAGTACATGACAGGCGAAGCATGTTTTGAAAGCAAACATATGTAAATTTGGGGAAATTTATATGACAGAAATTTAAATCAGTTAAGCTAATGTGGAAAAAACAAAGCTCGTTGGTTTACATTTTTACAAATTCATTTGAAACTCATAAACCCCAAACCTTACTTTTTGTTCAAATACTCTGTTTAGTTTCGGAGCGGTTTTGTTTCCTTTGTTTTTCGCAATTACGAATACCCGAATCTGTGCATTCGAATCGTTTGCTTCTTACAACAGTTGAACAATTTGTGAATACAAATAACTGAAACCAATCATTCGAATAGCTACATCTAAAAAAGTACGTAAGAATTCATATTCGAATTACACGTTGTTGTTTTTTTGGTCAACAATTCATGAATACAAATACTTGGCACGTTTTATTCGAATACAATTCGAATTGATGTCACAAAAACATTACGAAACAATTCGTGAATACGAATACTTGACTCGCATTATTCGAATACAATTCGAATTGCTGGACTTCAAAAAGTGCGTAAGTACTCGTGAATACGAATACATGCTTTGGTTTATTCGAATAGTTTTCGAATTACATGTGTTTGTTTTTCGTCAACTATTCATGAATACAAATACTTGACTCTTTTTATTCGAATAAGCTTACTAATGGAATTGCTGTCACTCAAAAATTACCATGAGTTCGAATACAGTCATGGAGGTATTCGTAAAGTAATCGAATACAGGACGCGTGTATTCGATCCCATGTATGCTTGAAAGACCTTTATATTCGATGAACAAAAACTTTTTTGTTCACAAACATGAATAATAGCAACGGGTATTTTTCTGCGTAGCTTTTGTTGTAAATTTTGTGTAAGGTTTGTTAACGTGCTACCTTTTATCGTGTGACCACATATGGTGTTCAAGGGTGCATGGTACCGCTTCATAATACCGCATGGTATATATGGCATTTTGTGTGGAATGTTAGGGTGCAAGCTACATCAAGGGTAAACGAGCCCGAATTCTAGTGGAAATTTAATTGCAAACCCTCACCCCTAACCGAATACCCCCCACTGTCGCTTTGAAAGTCCGCAAAACTACAGTATTCGCAAAAGTTTATTTATGTCCATTAAAACCATGCCGTGTTTAGTACCACCGGGCGTTGCCCAGACAGAAATCGTTTTTGCATTTCAAAACGGATGTGAAATCCGTCGGTTACCAAATATGACCGATGGGACCTCATATTCAGAGTGGAATCGTTTGAGCATTTCTTACACTGTTATTTTACGAATTTGCAGATGTCTGGCGGTCGCCTCAACTTTATCGATGTCAAGAACCTTTGGGTTCATGGCAGCTCAAAACGACCAATCTAAAACCTCTTGTTCTAAGTTTCTTTTGGCAGCACATGATTTAGTTTTTGTATTTTTTTAGCACATTATCAAATTTGTTGACAAACCTTGAAAGTGGTTATTTTTAAATCCTCTAGGGGTCGCAGTCCTGGTTCCCCGTGTGTATAATATGTTATATATTTTTTGGAGCAGAAAAAGATTAAACTATTCTTCTTTCTTATGACAATAAAACCGTGTTGAGATTACTATATATCGTACGTAATTGTGTCAAACAAATTAGCACAGAAATATTTATACATTTACCCATTTATATTTTTATAGTTGCACAAAACACATACACAACAGTTTTACATAAAATATTAACTGCGGGTATAAAAAACACGACGACTGGGTGAATATCTTCACTACGGTACGTCTGATGTACAGGAATTTTTTAACCTCTGTTTCTGTAAATAAAAAATACGCAAGTATTATACTTTTGAACATTAACAACATATATATACCAACGAAAGTAATTCAAATTATTTCTGTCTGTGTAGATGAGACTTACGTGGTTTGCAGCACCCGGATAAGGTAAACCTCGTTCGCCCAAGGACCGCCTTTGCCATTGCTGCCGCATTTGTCGCTCTCTCCGTAATTGTTGTACCTTAGAATAGCGTCCCGTGCGGCATGACATGCACCATTGTCCTGCAGCGCCATGACGTTATAGCCTCGCGCATGCGCAGCTTGCACACATTTGGCGATTGCATCTTGGCGTGATCGGTATCCGCCGTTGAGTATAGGATCGAGCCCTTCAATCATGGGTATGGTACGAACAAGGCCATCGGACCAGCAGCCCAATTTAATCAGGGTGACTAAACAAGCAGGTTAACAATTTTATTTTGTAGAAACGTTGTGTCAACAATAGATAGGCCTAAAACCAGTTTTTTTAATTTTCAATGCGTCCACTGGACACCGAAGGCGTTGAACACACAGAAAAATACTGTGAGAAACATAGTAAGCTATACTACGCGGTTACAATCCATTATCAGCTGAGCATAGATTTCTAAGTTAGAGAAATAGTACACACTGGCACAATTAAGTAGCTTCATAAGAAGATTGTGGTCACAATTTATCATCCAGATGACCAGCGAAATTATTTGCAATTATTAATTATTAACTGCTATGATGCATTGCGACATGTGCATAGTACATAACTTACATGGTGCAAAATTTCGACGATGAAAGTAGAAAGTTTTTACACGTCCGTGGCTAGCGTAAACGCTAAAAATTATTTTTTACCGGTCTCGGTCTCCTAAACGAGTATAGGAGTAGTTTTGGGGCTACGTAAGACACTGTTGAGAAGAAACGTAATTGTATTGGGTTTATGCTATATTGTTTTACCTTGTGAGAAAGACTTCAATTCATACACTTGGTTTGCGAGGCTGGCACCTTCGCCATTTGCGTTGCATTTATTACTGGGCCCGTGTCGCCGGTAAGTACTGCTGGCATTTTGCGAACTGGCGCACCAACCTCCATCCTTTGAATATAATCAAATCAGAATTAGGGAAAATTGAACCTATTTACTACGTGGGGTAAATAAAGCTTTTTGAGTGAAAATTGGTCCCAGATTTATGTTCATACTTTTTAGTGTTGACTAAACGATCTATACATCTTAGTTGAAACTGCAGATTAGCTAAAACAAAAATTGGATTTTTGCATCACCTGAATAGCAAATACTTCAAATCCTTTTACGTAAGCCGCCCGAGCACATTTAACAAGTGGATTTATTCTTTCTCCGTAGCCCCCATCGAGATGGGAGTCTCCTTCCATTGTGGGGATTGCCCTTGGTTTAATTTTGTCCGACCAACATCCAAGATTATTGAAGGTTACTGGATAAGATAACAAATTGACGCATATTTTATCGACATATATATGCTAATTATAGCACCCAAATATTAGTTAAAAGCACTGCAATGGAAACCCAAGCATTAGCATTGGTGAAAAATGTTGATTAATTGTAATTCTTGTACGCTAAAAGTTGCATTATACGCTTGTTAAAGCCAATTTATAACGATTGGAAACTTTATTTGGTATTACCGAAAAACACATGCAATAATTTGAACGTGGCACTTCACTATAGACCTGCACACATTAGCTGGTTTCAAGGAAATTAGGTAAACTAAAGATCCTTGGTTTTATAGAGCATTTAGTAAGTGTTTACACGCGTAAATAGCTTTTTGACCCTAGACCAGTGGTTCTCAACCTTTGATTGACCGCAGCCCCCTAAAAATAACTTTCCGGCCCCGTGGCCCCCTTTAAGAAACCACATTAGACCAGGCTAATAAAGAAATTTGTAACACACACACTTAATTTTGCGCATGTTTCTGGTGAGCCTACACCCGTGGACCCCCGGCACACAGCTCTTTGGTCGAGAACCACTGTCCTATACGGTATCTTTGTCAAGATTTTTGCTTACCTGCGTCATAAATTTTGACTCCTTCAGATCCAACAAAGAAACAAATAACGGCTAAAGAAATCAAGTCCTTCATTGTATTGTTGTTATCGTTGTTGCTGGCTTCTGGTACCGCACCTGAAACGCACTGTGTTATTTATATCAATATGCCAACAATCAATTAGAATTTAGGTCTTATTACATCGCAAAGTCCCGACCTATATGCGAAATATAGGATGTGGATATGCAGAACTTGTTATGTAATCTATGTTATGCCTAGGACTGTTAAAATGTAGATTGGTCTAGATTTGCACACATTAACTTGTTCCCATCTCCATACTTTCCTGCAGGATAGCATGTAAATTTTGTTTGGTTTATTCATTGAGTTGAGTTTATTCCGTTTGGCGAAAAAACAGATAGCGACACAATCGCACTGGACACACATATAGGCGCAAAGGTTAATCGATAACACTGGCCAACACGATTTTTGGTGTCTTTAATGTTATAATTGATATTGACTAATTTTGGGGTACTGATTTCAAAAATCATTACGGTTTTCTTCAATCAGATCAACTTTTTAAGTTATTTACAAAATCAAAATTTATGACCATATTGATTCCATGACTTTAAAATCAAGCTTTTTTGTGTTTGCTAAAGTTTTGTTACATTATACACATCATTTTTTACAGTGCAGTCAGTTTTATAGCATGAATATGCGTTCTATGCTTATGGTCTGTCTAAAAATGGTTGGTGCAGGCTAGCGGTAACTTTAAAATATACGTGTTTTATGGAGTGCTTTTCAGGCTAGTAAAGCAAGGTGGTAAAACTAAAATTAATAGTGGCTAGGTCATCTGTACGGTGTTGCATGAATTACCAAGATGTTTTGGTGTACACCCATACAACACAACAAAAAAGTAAAAAAGATCTGTATCAAATGTGCATATCTTGCACACTTCGATGTGGCCTTAGGAGTTTAGGACAAGCAATGGGCTCCTCTTACATAATGTTGGCTGGAATATTGCAGTAATGGACAAAAACAGTAGAAAGGGACTAAAATTATTAGAAAGAGTACATAATTAAGTGATTAGGCGGTCTGAAACATTCGGCACGAAAATGAGTATCAAGCTACACTGCCCTTAAAACGTAGGGGATATTAATGATGAGAATTCAGCTAAAAGGTTCCAACAGGATATCAGTAAAACGAAGCGGGTGAGGGAAGGGGGAATAATGTGGTCCTGGCTAACTGCTGTTGGTCAATTAAACGGGACGGTATTGCTGCCACTCAGTTTCGAAAGTTACCAAAGTACATGTGTAGGGGTATACCTGATAACTTACAAATTTGAAACATTTTTTTGTTTTTTGTGTGTTGAATTTTGTTAGTTAGGAGTGTCCACCTGTTACATTTAAAATTAAATTCGAAATTTTGTTCTTGCAATAACGTTAATTCCAAATAAAATACTCAAAACCAGTTTCACTATAGTGTATACATATAGATTGTTTTTCAAATGTGGATGTACCATAACAGGAAAACTAGACGTGATACAGATAAAGTGATTGCATTTTTGAAATCAGGGCACTAGAATTAGTCAAAAACAGTTAAAACATTCTAGACACCAGTAAAAAAATATTTTTTTGTTGCCCAGTGTAATAGTCATTCACACATTTGTGTAGTTGGTCATCATACCAGCTTAGGTCGGAAAAAGTCACACACACCACAAAAAGTGAAAGAACATCATGCTCCATTCGTAGACATCGCAAAACAGAACTTGCTGCCAGCAAACACAGAGGTAATACTTTTTCTCATCATTTTGACGTCTTGAAAATGTAAATAACAACGATTTTTTTTCTTCTTTGCGCTCGTTTTAGTAAAATACCTTTTGTTCAATGAATAAAAACATTTTTGTTCACAATAACATGTACAGTTGCAGCTCTGTGAATATTTTCTGTGCAGCTTTTGTCTTTTTTAGTCAATTTATTTTAGTAGTTTCAAGTCCATTTATTTTTTGATGTGTTGTTGACACTGTTATCGCAATGTTATACAAGGGCGTTTTGAAACATAAAGAAATTGTTTTTGTATTTCAAAATGGCTGTAATTTTGTTTAAGTTTGCTTAAAGAAACAAAGGTTTTAAAAATAATTTGTACATATCTTGAACACAATGAAAGGCCGTTGGTCACCAAATATTAACGATGAGTCCTAAAATTTAGAGCGAAACAGAAGCGGTTGAGCATTTTTACACACTTTTGCGCATTCGTAAAATCCTGGAGGTCCGCCACTATACCAATGTCGAAAACCTCTGGGTTCATAAAACAACAAAACGACCAATGCAGTACTGTTCTATCGAATTATACCAACTGGAGTCAATGTCAAGCAGCGGCACACCTGGTGATTTATAACTGGTATCTGAAGTTTAGATAAGGTAAAAAAGTGAGACGTTCCATATATTTACTTTTATTTTTCAAAACAGCAGGCTTCTGATTTTAGGACCGGTTCATGTCAATGCAATCATGTCAATATAACGTGGTTCATGTCAAAGCAATTACCTATATAAGCAAAAAAGCTATCTGTGCTTTTACCAAGCGAAATAAATTCAACTCAACTCAAAAAGTCTGAGATAAAGATAAAACGGTTGAAGGCATATGGTCTTGACTATTTGAGCAACAACAGTTTTTTTTGGTCCGACACATCACCTTATCATTTGCAGCCAAATTGTTAACGGTTTGACTTTTCGTGGTAAATACTTTTGGAAGGCACCATCAAAGCCACTCTGTTTCAGTCACACGCTTTTATGCGATTAATCTTCGTTTCCCCATTAAAGCAATTTTGAAATTCTTATGTATCCAGTACGGGAATATTCGAGGATATAAAGAGTGGTTACATTTATAATACTTCACTTGTGTTCAGTTTGAAAGCAGATGACCCTTAATTATTCATGCACAAAGGCAGATACATTTAACACACGTTATTTCTTCTTTATGGCTTGTAAACATGTTTTTGCTTGTAAACAGTTTTTATTGAGTATCAACATTAAAAAAAACGAATATTTTAAAATAAAAGATGTGCTATAAAAGATGTGTGCAGTGAATCTGTACAAAGACGATCTGTCCTTCCTTTGATTGTAGACGAGTCAATGCCGAACTATAATGAGAAACAAAAGTAGATACATTTCGTATGTAATGAAGTGCATGATAAAAATTTTACAATCTGTGATATCTGTTAGAATCTGACCTTTGCAGCAGCAACGGAATGATATTGAAGAAAACCAAGCACAGCAGTTTCTGGTTCTTTCGGGACCTACAAATATCAAGCAAACAAAATTATTACTTGTATCCCAATTATGTATGGTTGCTAAACTTGACAACACGCCGAAATGTTAAATTTTGCATTTGGCAAGTGGTTGGGCATTGACCAGGAGGTGAAAGCTGCTGTAGTTATTGAACCAATGTTGCCAGGTCAAATTTTCAAGAACCGCCATCACAATTGTAAAAACTAGCTCGAAAACCCAACTCCAAAGTAAATTAAAAATCCCTTTGTAAAGGTACATGCAGTATGGGATTCAGCCGGTTCGCACCGGTTCTACAAAACCATCTCACGAAATTTTATGAGATTACTGGTTACTCTCAATGGACTTTTTGTAACAGAACCGGCTGAAAAATACGACTTTTAGAACCGGCTGAAAACGGTTGCCGAACCTCTAGCATACTTTGTCTAATGCCATTATTTTATTTAAAAGCTATGTAGATCCCAGATTCGCTTTTAAGGCGTTTGGCAAGTTTGTTTAGCAGTTTTGACCATTTGTTAGAACATGTTTTATGGTAAAACAATTGTTAAACCTGGCAGGACGGCCCTTTGACGTTTTTCCTTTTAGCCTTACCGGGGCTATATTTGAAAGAACAAACATGGCCAATTACCTTCTTCAGGTGTTTGAGTTGCCTTTTGTATTTCAGGAACAATCTCTTCCATATGCATATCCTACAATACAAACTGTCAAAAATTAGTTTGAGCTTTTTATATTGTCGTATTTGAATAAATTAACTATTTTTTGCGATATGCAGAACGTTAGTGACAAAAACCAAGTTTTTCTTGGAAAATTGCCACTATATAGGCCTATATTTTTTTAATTATTGTCGCATCAATAGGCTACCGAATTTAATTAAATGTCGCAGGTGGCGTTAATTAAGTATACAAGTCTATGTTGTTGGTTAATTAGGTGATAGTCTGTAAAAGTAGTCTATTTTTTACCTTTTGGAGTGGTGAGCCATTTTCTGGGAGGAAGTTATGCACTGCATATTGTAGCCCAGCAGTGCAGCTAAAAATCAGGGTAAGTCAAAGCCGAATGTATTAAAGTTTTTAACAATTTTGTCAGAAATTAGAATCATTATAATGTCAAAAAAGATTAGTACAAAATAGCCTAGCTTGCAAAACACGTTAAAACTTAATGAGTGTACTTGCCCGCTGGGGTATGCTTCTTCATTTGGCCTTGAAGTAGTAGTGGGCGTGCTATAACGTTCTAAAAAAGGACATATATATCATTGGCAACTAGTCTAGTTGGACAAGCCTTTACCAACGTTCGGTTCGGGCGAGCTTTTGTTGCAGGATCGTATACTTGTTAGTTCAGGACTTTAGGGTGGGTGGCGAGCCAAAAAAGCTGAACGAATGCTACTATTGTAGTGTTTTACCATTAAAAACTATTAAAAAGACTTATAAACTGAATACTGGCGCTGTGGACCTACTGAAAGTGCCACAAACACACCACAACTCCACACTTCTACAAATTCGACACTAGAGAACTTTAGAATAGATTATTGTTTATATATAAGTAGGCCTGTTTTCATAAACTTTAGGCCAGCCAGGGTATAGACAATGGAATGCAAAGTACCAATAAAAGCCCAAAAGTTTACAGCTGCTCACAGATTCAAAAGATTTTTTTGCGGACCTGTCGTTATTTTTTATGACCCAGAGCTCGCCTAAGCTTACCTATCTCATAAACTGGCTCATAAACGGAGTACTCTTCTCCCACGACGGGTTTAGGTGGGGTTTCATCTGCAAAGCAAATATATCGTGGCGCAATGGGTTAATGGGTTGTTAAAAATTCTTTTAAAAGTTTGCACATTTTTTTAAAATCATAAAAGTCGATGAAACTACATACAATGTGGCAAATTATTTTGGCTGCTGTGTTTATGACTGCAGTCAAAGTACAGTTAAGCGTGTTTAAAGTATAATAAAACTACAATGATCACGCGGTTTCTTAATCATCTTTTGCATTCTAGGCCTACCTTCCTCGACGCTATCATTGTGTTGCTGAAGCATTCGCTGAAATCGCTCCTCTACCAGACTTATCTTCGGTCTTCTCATTGGCTCCTGACTCCAACAATCCCTCATCTCAGTTTCCAGTTGGCTCACAAGTAGCTTTGACTTCTGTTTTACTTGATTCCGTTTTAGTTGATCAATCTTGCCAGCATCCGGACGCTGACCATTGCGGATACCAAGCAAAAAGGTGTTAAAATCATCTGTAGCTGTCAGTGGAGACTCACGTGTCATTACGGTGTACATTGACATACCAAAGCTGTAAACATCTGAAGCCTGTGACATTTTACCATAAACACCGATTATTTCAGGGGCGTGGTAAATGTTAGAGTTTAAAAACCAGGGATTGGAGTAACCAAGACTTGTTCTGCTTGAATACTTTTGAAGATCGTCAAGCACAATATCAGCTATTTTGCATATCATGTGACTGCCAACCATCACACTGTTTGGTGAAAATTTGCCATGAATAAATGTTGGATCCAGGTTGTGCAAAAAAGCTAAACCACTGACAATTTGGCTGCAAATGATTAGGTGGTGTGCGGGACCCAAAATAATTGCTTTGTTGCGCAAGTACTCTTGACGCCTTTGAACCGTTCTATTTGTACTTCAGTCTTTTTGCCTGGCGAGCTGGTAATTGTATTGACATTGATCAAGTTGGGATGTTGGTCATCCTGCAACCTTAAAAGCCTGTTTTGCAAACTGAAAGGAAATATGGAACGTATTACTTTTTTTTTATAAAATCCAAACTTCAGAAACAAAATTTTTACCGCGTATCATTGTGAAATTCCATGCGTTTGGCTTCGATGACAAAAGTGATCGAATTACCAAAAGTACCTGGACACCATCTGGTATAGTTGGGTGAAGCAACACTGCTTTGGTCATTTTGTTCTCCCATGAACTCAGAGGTTCTCGATATTGGTAAAGTGGGGGGACCTCCAGGTAACTGCAAGTACATAAAACAACAGAGGAATCTCAGTACTTCAGGCCTATTGAAGGCGTCATACCGAAACACTCGGTCACCATTGGGATTCGAACTCACCTCATGCCAGTTTGTTTTAGCCTACGCCTTGCCATAAGGGAATGCTTGGTGACCGGCTGATTCGGTATGACGCCTTTAATAAGCCTGTGAGTTTGCCATAATGGCTGGTCTGCATCGACGCTTCAGGGCTGATCCCAGCTATTCACCGTCTTACCTAACAATAGCGTAAGGAATGGTTAAACCGTTTCCATGCCGCTCTAAATTTGAGAACCCATCGTAGATATTTGGTAACCAACGGCTTTTTATTTTATTCAAGACATGAACAAATTATAAAGCAATTTGGAAAAAAAATTACATCCATTTTGAAAAGTAAAACAGTTTGTTGGTGTTGAACGCCATTGTATAATCTTGCGATAAATGTATCAACAAACTGAACACAAACAAAATTTAAAACAAAAACTGCACAGAAAATACTCACAGAGCCGCTAATATCCATGTTTGCAAACAAATACGTTTTTGTTCATCAAACCTAAAAGTATTTGACTAAAACGAGCGCGAAGTAGGAAATGAAAGTCACTTTTATTTACATTTTCACAACGTCAAATTGGTGAGAAGAAGTACTACTTCTGTTTTATAGAAATCATATTTGCTGGCAGCAAAAGTTTTCTTTTACGATGTTTACGAATGGTTTTTCACTTTTTGTTGTGTATGTTTTTTTCATCCTAAGCTTGTATGATGACCAACCACACAAATGTGCCAGTGATTATTGAATAACCTTTGCACCTATATGTGTTCTAACAAACAGAACAACAGTTACATACCACACTGCAGGTAGAATGGTTATGCATTTTGTTAAATGAACCGTTTAAAGTGTGAAAATCAACACAAATCTACATTTTAACAGTCGTAAGCATAACATAGGTCACACAGCTGCAAAGTATATTGTTTATATTTACGTACAAGTTCTGCGTATCCACATCCTACATTTCGCATATAGGTCGGCACTTTGGAATGGGATAATGAATAACACAGTGCGTTTCAGGTGCTCTCAAAAGCCAACAACAACGCCACGATGAACGTTTTGATTTCTTTAGCTGTTACTCGTTTCTTTGTTGGGTCTGAAGGAATTAAGAGTTTTTTTACGCAATTGATCAAAAATCATGACATAGATAACGTATTGGGTCTACAAAACCTGTTTTACGCGTATAAATGCTGTATAAAATAAGTGATCTTTAGTTTACTTCATTTCCTTGAAACCAGCTAATGTATGCTGGTTTATAGTGAAGTGTCACGTTCAAATGGGTGTAAGTGTTTTTCGGTAATACCAAATACATTTTCCAATCGTTATAAATTGGCTTTAACAAGCGCATAATGCATCTTTTAGCTTTAAACAATTAAAATCAATCCGTCGCAGTGCGTTAACTTATAATTGGGTGTCGATTATCCTACATGTCCACAAATTATATGCGTCATTTGTTATCTTATTCTGTATCCATCAAAAATCTTAGATGTTGGTCGGACAAAATTGACCCAAGGGCAGTACCCCGATAGAAGGAGCCCCCTTTCTCAATGGGGCTGCGGAGAAACAATAAACCAAATAGTTTGGGCAGGAACTTGGCCGAATGGTCCGGCGCGCCTGACCCCCATACAGACGTAAAAAACTGATCGGGATTCAATTCGTCACGGGGAACGTCCTGGGTTTGAAAAAAATAAAATAAACCTAACATTTAAGTTAGCTAGAGTCGCCTTCTTCAAAGGATTTGAAAAATTTGCTGTTCAGGTGGCGTTAAAATCAATTTCAATTTTTTGGATCCAATTAAGATGTTGATAAATAAACAAGCTATTGCTGCTAGGTGTAGATCGTTTTGTCAACATTTAAGCGCCATGTATATTATAAAGGCCGCAATGCTTCATGGCAGTTTCCAAATGATTTTGTTGGCTGTCATCTGGAAGATAAATTGTTGCGCTATTATACCTTACTTGCACATACTTGACGAAAAACAAATCTATGCGCAGTATATGTTGTTTCAACATTGGCCGTTTTGGACGAAATGTTACAGGACTGTTGATTTGGTCATTGCAGTTCCATATTTTACTAGTTTGGGGCCCAACATTTACCCCACTATCCCCCTAAAATGGGTAAATTTTCTTTGTAAAAGCATTTATTGCATGAAAACCAGCACAAAATGCAACACAAATTGCATACATATATATATACTGTAGTTTTAAATCGCATGGATTAAAAGTAAAATTGCATATGTTGGGAACTTAGAACACATAGCTAAACACAGCACATGGTATTAAAACATTTGCTACATGAAAACATTCTGCAAGCAGACAAAAGATTAAAAATACACTATACACTAAAATAAATTATACGGTTACTATACAGTAGATTGATTAAACCAGTGGTTCTTAACCGGGGCCCTCGGCCCTCAGGGGGGTCACGAGCTGTATTCAGGGGGCAAGGGTGTAGCCTCACCAGAAACACCCACTAACAATCAGTGATTCATTCTCTTTTCTTTTGGGCAGAATTGAGTGTGTGCTGCAAACATCTTTATTCCATCTAACATTGTTATTTAAAGGGGGCCACAAGACCCAAAATATAAATTTAGGGGGCCACAGTCCATAAAAGGTTGAGAACCACTGGATTAAACTGTAAATCATAAATATTTACAATACATCAGGTATAATAGCAATTGGCAACTTCTGCCAAAAAAACACTTTGTGGACCATACAGGTTAGTCCAATATGTACCTTACAAAAGCACGACTTTACTACATAATTGGACAAGCATTGTGAAAATCCTTTTGTCTGAAATTCCAAAGGCACCTTCAATATAGTTTAGGCTACAATTAAAAGTAATTGTTGGGTTTAGTTTTCCAGATTTTCCCTAATGGTCTTGCAAAGTTCTTTGAGTTGTTGAGAATGATATGGAGCATTGTGTCGCAATCCAAACATCATTGAAGAATGTACGGAATGTGGCAGGTATTGGAGTGTGTGTGGCACTCCTAAATTCTGCAACCTGCCAGCCAAGATGATCTAAAACGTGGTCAAATTTATGTACTCCTGCACTACCAAAAACCTGTTTTCAGTTTCTAACACCATACTGTTCATCAATTTTGTGAATAATATATGCTAAATAAACTCTTTTTCTCAAACTCAAATTTTCTTAAATTTTTTTAAACAAATTGGCAAATGCTTACGTCATTATTGGTAGTATCAGAACAAAGAATAATGCAATTTAATTTTTATGTCAGTTATTGCAATGATATTCTTTATTAGACTGTTATAATTTCAGATAACATATTTATCAAATAACTTTTTGCTTAGAATGATACCAATGCTAAAAGAAAAATATGCTGAAAGGCAGAGAGCACATAAAATGCAAAGGAGCACATCTATTT
>NC_137256.1:18008354-18161596 GCF_965637545.1 Phallusia mammillata | reverse complement strand
AGGAAGACGGGAACATGTAACAACTGTTACGGAATTGTTTCGGCAGCTTTGGGAATACGACAAAAGACCTTTCAAGTGGCGATGTTAAACCCCAATCGATCTGTTTATATCTAATTCTATACACCTTAAACCAAAACTGCCTCCCTAATTCGGAAACGACCCGAACCCTGCAATAACGGCTCACCACTAAGCCAAAGAGAGACCACAAACTGGTTTCACTAATGGGCGCCTTGTTTAAAGAAAACGATAAAAAGCATTCGCATAAAACAACTCCGAATTCGACAAGTTCCACTACAAGTCAACGCCAGCAAATACACGACACAAAAGTACACAGTGTAACTCGCACGGCGCCCAGAGGAAGACTGACCATGCTTTCTTCTCAAGCACGTTTTACCACATCAATCACGTTGATTAACGAATCACGTGATTCCTAGAGGCACATCCGGGTATCGCAGAACCAACAAGCGTGAACACGTAACTGGCGCATATGAGGCGAAAGTATAAAACATAGGAAAAGCATCATGTGTAACAAGAACCATTAAGTGAAGATACTGTGTGGTGAAAATCATACGCAAAACAATTAAGTGAATAAATGAGTGGCGAAACATAACAACGATTAGACAAAACAATAGCGAAACACGGGATAATACAACTGTAAAGAACGTTATGTGCATGAAGGTGTGTAATGATCCGAACAAATATAACAAAGTAACGTGAAAGAATAAGTGAAAATACGTGTGTGAAGGTAAAGTATTCAAAAGACGCGTCATAAATAAAACGAGATTAAAATTCGCCACATTCCCCCCAACTTAAAATGGTCCTACTCCCGTAGTACAACCGTCTACGCCATCGTTTCTGGTGAATATCGCGCTGGTCGACGACGTACCCGAGTCGACCTTCTACATGCATCCGAATTGGTCGCGTCTTCCTGCAAAGCGGCTTTAGGTGTGTAGACATACATGGCTGCAGGGGCTTGCGACTGCGGTTGTGGATGCTCCGACGGTTCTTCTGTAGGACTGGGAAATGTACCCGTCGTTGGCTTTAATCTGTTAAAATGTACAGTTTGCCTCTTGCCCGTCGCGTCCTCAATCACGTAGTTCACGGGACCGCGAATATCGGTGATCTTGTAAGGTCCCTTGTATGGATACTGAAGTTTTTTGCTTTGTCCTATCGGCACGACCGGGTTTGTTAACAACACGAATTCGCCTACCGAGTAGGGTCTCCTTGTTGTCGTTGATTGTACCAGTCTTCCATCCGCTTCCGTTGCGTCGCAAGACTTTTTCTCACTACCTCTTCCGCAAGCTGTAGACCATCACGAAGCTGGTCGATCTCCACTCCATACGAATGTGTGGTGTCACGCGCCAAAGACCCCATCAAGTCTGCCGGCAATCGTAATGGTCGTCCGGTTAAGAGAGTATGCGGAGCTTCTCCCGTTGCATCGTGGGCACTCGCGTTGTAGGCGGCCACCACTCCTGGTAATGCTACATCCCACCGCCGGTTATCCTGCTGTATATAATTTCGGATCATAGTGATAATGGTCTTATTGTTACGTTCGATCCCACCGTTCGCAGGCGCGTGGTATGATGTCGTGCGACTTTTCTTACATCCCATTAGGCGTAATAGTTCTACGAACAAATGGCTTTCAAAATTTGAACCGCGGTCGGAATGAACAGTCTCCGGTATACCCCATGTACGGTGAACCAATTTCGATATAACAAACTGGCGGTCTCATTAGCAGTTTGATTTCGCATCGGCCAGGCTCTTACGTATTTTGTGAAAATGTCACACGCTACCAAAATAAACTGGTAACCCGACCGGGTGAGAGGTAGAGGTCCGGCAACGTCCACTCCGACCCTTTGCATTGGTCTGTCCTCTGTTGAGGGCATGAGCGGGGCTTGAAAATGATTTTATTGTATTGACAGGTGACGCAGTTGCCGCAAAAGGTCTCGACAGAATCGCGCCATTTATACCAATAAAAGCGTTCCGCTATCTTAGCCAGCGTCTTAGCTATGCCCAAATGCCCTCCCCTGTGTACCTTATCATGAAGATTTGACATTGCTTCATCGACTAAACTCCGTGGCAAAACAATTACAGAATCGCTGTCTAGTGTAGAGTTTCCACGACAACAAAGTACACCTGCTTTAATTAGGAGACTGGGAAAGCGAGACCAATAATGGCGAAGTACTGGTGATTCTTTTTTAACGGTTTTGAATTTCGAACGCATACCTTTATTCAACCATTCCAAGACGACTGCTAGATCAGGGTCATCTTTCAGCCGCTCCAACAAGTCCTCATGTTGATATCCTACCGTAGACTTTAAGTCAACGACGTGAACTTGGGTATGTTCGATACCCTCGGCCAATTTGTACGGACATGCCCCGCAATCTTCTAAGTCAGGGGTGCCCATGGTCGATCTCGGACTGACTTTAAGTCGATCGCGAGGGTTGCAGAAATTATTTAAAATAGTTGCTTTGTAACGCGTTGCTGTACATAGATGACTTTATTGTGTGAATTAATCATAAGGATATGTTAATAAGTTCATAAGTAGGCGCTTTGTTACGTTATAACAGTAATAGTTGCAGTAGATTGTTATTTTGTTCTGGTACTCGTTATGTCTTTGCTAATTTGTATTGAAATGGTAGATCTCGAGAGTTGGACTACCTCAAAAGTCGATCTCGAGTCAAAAAAGGTTGGGCACCCCTGTTCTAAGTCATCAAGGCGTGACAGAGCGTCTGCATTCCTATGTTTGCTTCCCGTCCTGTGATGGATTTCAAAGTCATACGCGGATAGGTGCTCTACCCAGCGGGCGCACTGCCTGTATAACTCTCTAGACTTCCAAAGCCACCTTAACGAAGAATGGTCGGTCCGTAAGGTAAATTTTTGACCCAGTAAGTAACACCGGTACAGCTTTGTCGCAAATATTACGGCCAAAAGCTCTTTTCTTGTGGTGGAATAGTTACGTTCCGACCTGCTCAAAGTGCGACTACCATAGGCGACCACGCATTCCTTACCGTCGATTTCCTGAGAAAGGACACAGCCAACGGCAGCGTCAGACGCATCCGTATCCAGTATAAACGGCATGTTAAAGTCAGGGTATCGAAGAATTGGTGCAGTCGTCAAGTGTTGTTTTAGTTGAGAGACGGCATCCTGACACTGGTCATCCCACTGAAATCTTCTTCCCTTTTCCGTCAACCGGTGAAGAGGACCCGCGATCTGTGCGTAACCGCAAATAAATTTACGATAGTAGGAAGTAAGGCCTAGAAACTGCCGGATTTCTTTTACGTTGCGGGTAGTCGGCCATTTAGCAACTGCCTTTATTTTGTTAGGGTTGCATCGTATGCCCTCTTTCGATAATACGTGGCCCAAAAAGTCTACTTCGTGTGTAAATAGAGTGCACTTGCTAGGTTTTAAAGTTAGATCAGCCGATTTTATTCTTGCTAGCACGTCCGACAGTCGCTTTAAATGCTCTTCGAAAGTTTTCGAGTATACAATGATATCATCCAAGTACGCTAGGGCTCCCTTCCATTGGATTCCGTTCAGGACAATACGCATCAGGCGCTGAAAAGTCGCTGCAGAATTGCACAGGCCCATGAGCATTACATTAAATTCAAAAAGCCCGACGTGGCTAGGGAAAGCCGTTTTCTCCCGGGAAGAGGCGTCCATTGCAACCTGCCAATACCCGGATTTTAGATTCAAAGTTGAAAAATAGGCGGCGTTGGACATTTGGTCTAAACTGTCATCTATCCGGGGAATCGGGTAGCTATTTTTTTTTAGTTAATTCATTCAACTTGCGGTAATCAACGCAAAAACGAGTCTCACCGGAATTCTTTCGGACCAACACAATCGGGCTGCTCCACGGTGATTTTGAAGGTCGGATTAGGCCTTGTCTGTCCATTTCAGCTAAGATCTCCTCTACCTTTGCTTTGTTGTGATGAGGCATGCGGCGCGGTGGCTGTCTTACATGGCCGTTGTCACCCGTGTCGATAACATGACGCACTATATCAGTGCGCCCCAAGGCATCTTTGGAAGTCGAAAACGCTTGTTGATTGGCACGCAGCAAATCGAACAATTCACCTCGTTGATCTGCCGTTAATCGGTCACCGATGGTGACTTTATCTACAATGTCCTGAAACGGATCTTGGTTAGATATTTTCTGGGCCGATACAGAACAAATCTGGGTGTCTGTAACAAAACACTCAGGGTGTTTACATCCAGGGACACCTCCCTCTACCACTATACAAGAACCGGGGATTTTGCAATCGAGGTTCACAAAAGCATACACGGGTGTAACCGTAGCGAATCTCGCCCCACTTGTTATTGTTACATCTTCATACCCCAAATTTGCCACAAACATCTTCACCTCGCGGCTTTGCGCCATCGTTACACTTGTCGCAGTCAATAACCCAAATCTCTCCACAAACCCAGCTATCTGCTCCGTTAGAACCGGAGTGGTGTCCTCGAATTTAGCACTCCGTTCCGCCGTACGGCGCTCCATGCCTTCAAGGTTTTTTCAAAATTACCTCCATTTCCGATGTTTTTGCGTTAACCGTTGCCACCTGGACAAAGCTCTGTACTTGAGCATCGACCACGACCTGGGCGGCGGCTCTGAACGTCCTTGTGTACTTGGTTGCCGCAGGCATAGTTTCCGCAAGGCGCCTGTCTTGCAAGCCTTGCAGCAATGTAATGTAGAGCACTTCGTTTTTGAGGGCAGCTTCTAAAGAGTTGCTGTAAGCATTATCCCCCAGTGTTTGCAAGGCATAAACAAAGTCTCGCGCGGATTCGCCAGGTAACTGCACGCGCCTTATCAGCTCGGCGCGTTGGCGTTCTGCGAGTTGGCCGCTGGACTTATGACGCAGTGCGCGTTCTTTCAAGTCCTTAAACGGAATTGTAAAGAGATTGGCGTCCTTCTCTTGTATTGCCCATTTCAGATCATTGCCAATGCTTGCTAAAAACAGATGCCGTTTCATTTCTTCTGAAGCATCAACGCTCGTACAATAAGATTCGAGCATATTAAAATATTGACCTAGATCCTCCCCAGGCCGTAAAGGCGGAGGTTGCATTAAAACGTTAAAAGACATTATAAAATCAACCTAAAATACAATACTTAAAAACACAAAAAGGGGAGTCTTCCTAGTAAAACCAGCGGGTAGTGGTGACAGGGTCCTGGCGTGCTCGCCAAGTTGTTACGGAATTATTTCGGCAGCATTGGGAATACGGCAAAAGACCTTTCAAGTGGCGATGTTAAACCCCAATCGATCTGTTTATGTCTAATTCTATACACCTTAAACCAAAACTGCCTCCCTAATTCAGAAACGGCCCGAACCCTGCAATAACGGCTCACCATTAAGCCAAAGAGAGACCACAAACTGGTTTCACTAATGGGCGCCTTGTTTACAGAAAACGATAAAAAGCATTCGCATAAAACAACTCCGAATTCGACAAGTTCCACTACAAGTCAACGCCAGCAAATACACGACACAAAAGTACACAGTGCAACTCGCACGGCGCCCAGAGGAAGACTGACCATGCTTCCTTCTCAAGCACGTTTTACCACATCAATCACGTTGATTAACGAATCACGTGATTCCAAGAGGCACATCCGGGTATCGCAGAACCAACAAGCGTGAACACGTAACTGGCGCATATGAGGCGAACGTATAAAACATAGGAAAAGCATCATGTGTAACAAGAACCATTAAGTGAAGATACTGTGTGGTGAAATCATACGCAAAAAATTAAGTGAATAAATGAGTGGCGAAACATAACAACGATTAGACAAAACAATTAAGTGAATAAATGAGTGGCGAAACATAACAACGATTAAACAAAACCATTAAGTGAGGAGATGAGTGGCGAAACATAATGACGATTAGACACAACAATAGAGAAACACAGGATAATACAACTGTAAAGAACGTTATGTGCATGAAGGTGTGTAATGATCCGAACAAATATAACAAAGTAACGTGAAAGAATAAGTGAAAATACGTGTGTGAAGGTAAAGTATTCAAAAGACGCGTCATAAATAAAACGAGATTAAAATTCGCCACACAACGACACTGAATATGTGCTTCCAATAGTTACTGAATCATGAGAACACATGGAACAGTAAAGTTACACCATAAATTCCATGGAACGAAAAGTCATGGTTGCAAAGTTAAAATTTTCCATTACTTAATGCTTAGCCAAACCAAAGTGTCAAAATGATGGTTTAAAGGCACGTGACCGCTACAAATACTCCGGCGCTAGAGGGTTTAACTGTGTTCTATATATAAACACAGGGTGGGAGTAAAGAGTCATGGCGGAAAAGACGTACAGTACAATAAGAATTTACACACGATAAAATCACATTGCAAATATGGCGAAAAATGCTTCCTGCCATCTATGTGAGAAAAACATATAAATGACAATTGTGTACTGGATGAAAAAGAAGTACGATTGACAAACATACGATGTAATAAAGACACGAAAAGTAACTCGTGCTCTGCCGTAAATTGATTCACTTCCCAATTTATTATCGCAATTCATAAAAAATGCTTATGATTTTTGGCAATATCTCCATGCTTGGCAATTGTGCAAGGGGTGCATGAAAATACAACAACATGCAAATTTAACTTGTAAACACAACAACATGCAAATGTAACTTGCAAGCACGTAACATGTATAGCTGTGTAGTGATTTTCTGCTTTGGACTGGGCGAGGATTGTTCTACAGGTATGTGCATTTTAGCTCGGCACGCTCGCTTTTGCAGCCGATGAACATTTCACGTGCCTTGCGATACAAACATCGGTGTTGTACAGGCAGCAATTGCCGTACTGAATATCTGTTGTTTGGGCAGCGATTGCTTGCGAGAGAGCGAGGGTGTTAATTACGATTGATATATGTTAAAATCGTTCAGCCATATATATTTCGTCAGACGTTTGAAGACATGATAGGGACAGTCGTTTCGGAACGCTTGCTTGTCTGCAACCTGGCCACGATTGACTTGACAAAAAAATGTCATTCGACAAATTTTCTTGCCCTACAGCCCATGTCAAACCGCTGTACCTGTTAATTTGATTGCACATGCGGCGAGAATGCTCGGCGTGATCAGTTGCGGTTCGTCATTTTACCCATATGTAAGGGTATTTGTTAACGCTTCAGTTAGCCTATTGAGACTGAATAATCTGTCTCAAGTCTAAACTGTCGTCACAAACTAAAATCTAATTTTATATTTAATCAAGCGTGAATTCACTCTAACGCTTATAGATCTGTGTATACTTCTAGTTTAAATTAGACGTAAACTATTTATTTTTAGTAAAGTAACTTTCAACGGTTAATTCAAACCCGGATTCGACCATCGAGCGCGAGTTTGCTCTTTTCAAGCTTATTTTCCCATAATTTCCCAACGAAAACATTAAATTTTCCACTAGTGGGAAATTTCCCACCGGTTAAGAACCACTGCCCTAAATACTTACAACCTTTAACACACCTCCTTCTGATTTTAATAGATGCAATAAAAAAGATTTACAAAGTCAAAAACATAATCATAATCATAATAATAATAATAATTTGCAGCTGGGCGAGGCCTCTATAAATACTGACGCAACTGGGCGCGGACTTTATATCCGGTTGCCAGCTTGCGTCATGCGCTTCTAACTTAACACAATAAAAAGAGAATACACGCGAATAAAGTTACAAGAGTTGCGATAAAGTATGCGTCAGTTTTTAGTTTTTGAAATGCGTGGTTTGTTTCTTTTAACAACGCAAGCCTAAACGTTTCCTGTCCCATCTGAGCAAACCGAGCCATATCACATCCTTCTGCCGTTCGTCTGCTATTTGAGGCATGACGGAAATGATTGATTGTCTGTGTTATTATAACACCATGACTAGCAAATGGCACCATGTTGCATTACGCAACATCACACCCGCCGAGAGAAGAATTGCTCAAAGAGCAAGTCCTATGGAATAAGTCTGATTGTCTTTGTGGCGGCGAAATCGATTCCATCCATGACAGCCTCCCAGTATGAGGAGAAAAGCTCAAAAAAGCAGAACCTCCAATGATAGCAATCATCAGAATCAGCTTTCCAAGGATACCAGTGGCGTCATCAATAGTGTTGTCAACAACTGACTTGACGTCATCGAAACCATTCTCCACGACACCTTTAAGAGAGTTGATCCCTGCACCAGCATTGGCGAGAATGTCGTCATTTGAAAAATTGAACAAAGTGTTGTCTGCTGTAAATACAAGCGGACGAATGGTAAAACTCTAGTCAAGTGAAATGTTGAAGATTTCCATATCACTGTTGTTTCATATCACAGACGACTAAACGTAAGGCACCTTTGGATAACACAAACGAATAAACAGAGGTGTTATCACCAGTGTTGTTGCCAAGGGTGTAGAGCGCAGAGTTGCAAGCGGGGCCGAAATCTAAACCCGAACCCGGCCCGAACCTGGCCCGAACACGAAAGTACAAGCCCGAAGCCCGGCCCGAACCCTAAACGTTTTTGAGAAGCCCGTTTAGGCCCGAAATTTTGATTGACAGGCCTATCCACGAAAGCCTTGCAGCAAAGTAAAAGACAACGAACACAATGAACAATAGTAGACAATGGGGTAAGCAATACGTTTTAGAGTAGGGTGGGGTCATTAGGTCAAAGCCAGAGAATTGTTACTAAAAAATGGCAGAAACGGAACGTAAAGTCAGGCCCGTTTTGAGCCCGTTTTCTGACAAATACCTAAGCCCGAACCCGGCCCGAACCCGGCCCGAACCCGGCCTGAACCCGGCCCGAACCCGAACCCGGCCCGAAAAGACCGGCCCGACTTGCAACTCTGGTAGAGCGAGTTCAAGCAGGGTTGAAGTAGATTGCGTTGTGTCATAGTAGTTTTCGATGAAACGCGGATCAGTTCGAGAATGTTACCCTGGTGTTGCTGGTTGATTTCGGCGTAAGAAATGGAGCAGACTGGAGTCTTTTCTAATTGCATGTTCTGAAAGCGTTGGAGCTGGCGTGCTATTGCAGCAGTGCCATCACGCAATTCTTATTTTGCAATATTGGTTGCTTGCTTTACTCAGATGAGAGCCTAATTATCTGATTCAGTCTAACTTCACGTCGACTACGTTTTGGAATTTGTTATGACGTGAAGTCAGGCTCTTTGAAGCCTTTGCATTTCAAAAAAAATAACCGTTTAACCAAACAAACACGAATTCAGGGACGCAAAAGAATAGTTTAAGACGAAAATTGTGTAGGTTTAAAAACTACAAGTACTTTAGGGGTATTTCTTGCATTTTAAACAGGCTAACAAGCAAACCTGTAGCAGGGCGACAGACAATACAGCGATTCGATGTTGAGAAACAGTACTAGAGCGAAGATTTACAGGATATTTAGTGTAAAGAATTAAAATATGCGATGGATTTCTATTATTTTTTGGAATGGATCCTTGCTACACCAAAATTGTGTTGAATATTGCCAAAAACGAGTGGAAGCGGTGTAGCTTTTAGTAAAGATAATTATGGAATTTTTAGGATACTATTTTTGGGAAAAGCTAGCAAAACAGATTAAGGAGTTGGGTTTTAGTTTCTAAGGGAAGTGGTATGGATACAATTACTCTTTAGAAGAAAGATGGGTTAAACGTGATTCAAAAAAGGGTAAATTGACAAACATTCGAGATGTAGTAGTTGGATAAGGAAAAGTGTCATTAAGTGGATCCCCAAAACTAAGCAATGAGGGAAGAACAGCCAGGCATGGAGTCACTCGCTTTTTCGGGCTCAAAGTTTGTTCCAGTGCGTTCCAACCGGAACGGAAATGCGCATGGCGCCAAAACAGCTTGGTTCGGTACATGCAGTGTTTTTGGACGGTAACATTGACTTCATAGATAGGTTGAGTTGGACTTCTTTGGCTAGTTGTTTGTAGTACGATACGTTGGCTATTCTCGGAAATAAAATCTGTTGAGCAAGACTGGAGCAACATATAATTAAAATTCACAAAATCAGCAAATTGGAAACCTGCTAAAATACAAACAAAGTTAATGTGTGATACGCAGAGAATTAACACGTTTATATTGATAATATATACAAATTAACCAGTGTAGCAGCAACAAAATTAATGTATGCCAATTAAGAATGCATACTTAGAACGAAGGTTAAAAAGAGTTAAATTGTTTCTATCAGAGACAGGAGTTAACTACAGACTCTTATCTGTAAACTTGAGGGAAGACAGTGACGAGGGTGCTGTCAAAGTCCATTGTGGTGTAGCGAGTTTTTCACCATCACTTTTTCTGGTTCCTGAGAACAACTCAAACAATTTGCGTGACAAAGGAAACTGAACATACCTTTATATGTCCATGTATAGAAAGTCTGCTGCCGTCTCCAAAAGGGGCAGACCAGGGTTAGCAGTTGATGCAGCAACAGAATGTGTTATGGATGATTGTATTGGCGCACTGACAGCAGTTAATTAGAAAATGATACACATGATTAACTGCAAGGTGAAAGGTGGAAGGTAGAAGATGGAAGGTGGAAGGTGGTGTGGGTTTAATAGGGCTTTCATAGTCAGTCTAGTGCAGATTTGCGCGCACCTCTTCCAATTCCAAATCATGTTGAATCTCATTCTGTACAAATGTTTTCTTTTTAGATTTCACCTTAATTGATCTTTGTCCTTCTTGACTCTTATTCTTTCCGGGATGTTGCTGAGGCTTGTCACGTCTTTTAATGAAAGTTGAATCTTTGGTATTGACCTTTAAACACTTAGGAATAGGATGTAAGTTCAAATTACTGCTGTTTTTCTGAACAAAGGCCAAACTTTTAGAATGAAAAATTTGAGTAACATGACAATTTGGGGCAATGTGTCCCACCTGGGAGCAAATATAAAAAATAAAATCGTTATTTCCGTTGGATGGTAGTTTCATCTTTGAACAAGACACGTGCATTTGACTGGTAGTTCCGTTGTGCAAAATTTGCTGTTGTAAAGCTCGAACATCGGTCAACAATGCTTCTATGTTTCCTAAGAGAATATTGTTAGAAACCTGACTGTGATACTTACCGAAATTATTCGCAAAAGTGTCTCTTCGGCTCGTCTCATGCTTCAATTCTGTTAAAATAGTAAAAAAAAATTTATATGTAGCAAATAAATAAAAAAAACTAGCTTTTATGTAAATAGCACAAAGATCCTCACTCACGGGCACCAATGTTAACGCTTCAGTTAGCCTATTGAGACTGAATTATCTGTCTCAAGTCTAAACTGTCGTCACAAACTAAAATTTTATTTTATATTAAATCAAGCGTGAATTCACTCTAACGCTTATAGATCTCTGTGCACTACTTCTAGTTTAAATTAGACGTAAACTATTTAGCAGGGCTAAGCCCCTAAATACTTACAACCTTTAACACACCACCTTCTGATTTTAATAGATGCAATAACAAAGATTTACAATGTCAAAAACATAATCATAATCATAATCATAATTTGCAGCTGGGCGAGGCCTCTATAAATACTGACGCAACTGGGCGCGGACTTTATATCCGGTTGCCAGCTTCTAACTTAACACGATAAAAAGAGAATACACGCGAATAAAGTCACAAGAGTTGCGATAAAGAATGCGTCAGCTATTAGTTTTTGAAATGCGTGGTTTGTTTGTTTTAACAACGCAAGCCTAAACGTTTCCTGTCCCATCTGAGCAAACCGAGCCATATCACATCCTTCTGCCGTTCGTCTGCTATTTGAGGCATGACGGAAATGATTGATTGTCTGTGTTATTATAACACCATGACTAGCAAATGGCACCATGGTGCATTACGCAACAATATTGTTGCAAAAGGCTCGACGCGACTTATAGCACATAGAAAATGACTTATTCGTGCGAGCCTTTGTACTCAAGATACAGTAAAATGGCAACTTTGTTGTATAAAATGGTCGACAGAGCAGACAGTTTCTACTTAGCTAGTTACTTTGGTCGACTTAAGAGTAGATTGTTTCAATTGAACTAGTTATTTTGTTTAATCTTTAATAGAGCAGATAGTTTCCACTCGATAGCTGATTTGTAATCATCGACGTAGTAGATAGTTTCTACAGAAAATTCGTCGGTACAGCAGATAGTTATTACTCGAGGTTTTTTATTGTACGTCGCAATATAGAGAAAAAGTGGATAGTTTCCACTTTCGTATATCTTCATTTAAAGGGACTTGTTGTCCGCATAAAAGGATGCGCATTGATAGACGTCGTAATATTTGGAAAGCAAATGGTTTCTACCTTCTTAATTCTTCGTTGAAAAAGGACTGGTTGTCCGAAACGAAGTTGGCATTAGTGGAAAAGCACATTAGCATGTTTAGTTTTTGCGGGCGATGTTTTTGTCCGGATGGATATTGCAATAAGGAAATGATTGCAGGCGAATAGACGTCAAAAGTTCATCGTACGTGGTATCGCAATATCAGTATGTGAGTATACAAGAGTTGTGATGAGTCTCATCAACAATCCAGATTTTGTGGGTAACTGCTGCATCTGGTGGACTGATTGTTATTGTTTGCCCGAAAGAAGTTATCCAACACCTTGAAATTGCTCGAAATTTCATTGTCCTCGTTCCACAGAAGAGGTAATTTTAGAAACGAATACCGCATGTTAAATTCGTTTTGAAAAGAATTTTGAGGGGCATCATTTACATGTTGTGACAGCGTGGTCGACATGTTTTGTTTAACCTCGTTAATTTCCTTATTTAAATATTGCGTCGAGCTACTTGGTGCAGTTGGGTCTTATGGTCAGGCTGTTGGAACATATCAGGAAGACGGGAACATGTAACAACGACAATGAATAGGTGCTTCTAATAGTTATTGAATCATGAGAACACATGGAACAGTAAAGTTACTCCGCTCAATACCATATGTCGCAAAAGCAGCATATAAATTCCATGGAAAGAAAAGTCGTGGTTTCAAAGTTAAAATTTTCCATTACTTAATGCTTAGCCAAATCAAAGTGCCAAAATGATGGTTTTAAAGCACGTGACCGCTACAAGAATATATGCTGTTAAAACAGTTTTTTTAGATAAGCAAGGTGTTAGTAACTTCAACAAATACATTGACAAACGCTTTACTCATGCAGTTATGGAGTGTGCTAATGGGACATCAACAGAAAATTCAACTTGTCTGCTGTGTAATTATCCCAATATAAGGTAAAGTTAAATTTACACTTTGCACAAGTACATACGTGGTATAGCAGGATATCGATTGCCCTACTTTCCATTCAAGAAGTTTTCATGCGGATGACCTTAAACTTTCATCCATAGTAAAATTCTCAAGTCAGCCAGCACCAAAAAAACGACTATTTTTCTCACATTCAAACTTGCTTGTTTTCGTAATTACTTATATACGCAATTCCAGTCTAAATATATTTTGGTAAGAATAACTTTTTGTTTACTTCTCTTTTGAGCAACTGCTGCTTCGTCAATGATATTGCAACTCTTTTCCTTCAACTCTATTCGCTATTATAGCCAATCTGTATTAGTTCAATACTAAAAAAAATGTTTTTTTTACTTAAATCGCTTTTTTCGTCACTACACCCATATGCAGTGCTATATACGTATATAACTACTTTCTTCCAAAAACTCTTCCAAAAATAATCTTCTGTCAAAAATAATAATTACTTTCTTCCAAAACCTTTAAAATGGTAGGTCACATGCTCAATACCTTTATACTAACAAACAAGGCATGTGATATTGTGAACATCACTGGCCAAAATTACAAAGAATATGTAGAAATGTTTTTAAATGTCACACCTTTTAATGATTTTCCATCAAAACCAGACGCTGTATATGCTTTACACAATTTTTCTCTCGCACTTGGATTTGTCACTAAATTTGTCCTGCAAATCGTAATGTTTGTTGATTTAGAACAAGCAAAAATGTATGATTTAAAATGTATTTTATCATTATAAATGTTGGCGTACATTGGACAGAAATGGTCTTTAGTTTTTGGAAGAGTGGGATCATGAGAAACATCAGCAGTAATCTGTGTAAGTTCGTCCATTTCATGGACAATCTTATTTACATAAATGCGCACAGTCAGCTTCCATTTGAAAATCACAATTTCTACACTAAAATAGAATTATTCAGATAAAAACATAAAAATAACATTACACCAGCACTTAACCAGTGGTTCCCTTCGAACTATTCATTCCTCCCCATAAGACGAAAAACAAATATAACGTAAAAAATTATAGCAATTTAAAATATACCTTATTATTAGGGATGTCCTATTCAGAATCCTTTACAACCAGTTGCAAATGTGAACCGAGTCTAAATTATAATGGATATAATTATGTGTGTACAAAAATGTTCTGTAACATTTACAATGTAATTTTTTTACAGTTTTTACGAAATTCCTCCCTTGAACTCATAAAATTCCTGCCTAGGGAGGAATTCCTCCCCGGTTGGGAACCACTGCTTTAGCTTTTTAGGATTTGTGCTCTTTGCGCCACTTATCGAAAATTAGCAAAATGGGCGACTGACGTGAGTAGCTTTTCCTACATGCGCGGTTGTAAAACTCATCATGCATTCATTAGAGTTCAAAGTCAAAACCCCAAAGAGTTTTCAATGTACAATTCTTTGCAGGACAACACGTCGACTTGCAAACTGCACAATCGGCAAAAATAATTAAAACCAGTGGTGGGATTCAGTCAATTTGCACCTGTTCTATAGAACATTCTAATTTAAACAGATAGCTTATTTAAACAGATAAGAGTAAGCACGCGCTGAAATCACCGACATACTGTATTTAAGATTAAACCTTTAAACTTACCCGGTGCAGCACCCACCATTCCTGGCAAGTTATGCGCCGACATTTTGCACAAGAACTTCCTCTACTGAGCAGAGCAACTCCATTTGAGCCGGGCAATTCCAAAGTTGAAAGTTTTTCTTACGGCTCATCGACCCGACGATATTTTATTACAATTCACGATCCTCTCTACCATGTTTGTTGAGCTTTTTGTGGCTGTTTGTGGTTAGACCTCCAGCGGTCGATGTTAAGGTGTTTGTCCGATAAACTTAATGTTCCACAACCAATGACGCGGTTTGGTGTGGTGTCGTAGAATCCACATCAACCTGCAGCAAATATCGGCACTTAATGACGTCATAACCTCCACTGTGACGTCATTATTTAATCCAGGTAGCTTCCGAGGACAAATCTCGATGAGGTTTTATTAATGTCTGCATTTGGGTCAGGCGCCTAATGCCAGTCGGCCTAAAACCAAGGTGCTTTATTTAGTGTATACTGTCATGTTATTGGCTGTCTGTTTACATCGCTTGCGTAGTTATGGGGACCAGAGGTATAAACGGGCCTGAAACTGTAACCCGACTCTGTCCTAAACAAACTTAAATTAATCTGCAATTTTTTGACCATACATGGATTTATTGATTTTTAGTAACGCCATAATATTGGCCTAATAATACTGTTACCGAATTGTTTTGACAGCCGCGGAATTGGGTCTAGCGATTTCGTGTGGCGGTATTACCTTTGCCAAACAAACCCTGCCAATCTGATCTTTTCTCCGAGACTGTCTTCCCAATTCTGTAAACGGTCCAGAACCCTGCAATAACGGCTCACCACGAAAGCCGTCAACAAACCAGGTCTCTTCACTTGAGAACTACCACTGCACATAAAAACAACGTCACAAGAAAAACATCCGCACACTAGACGCCCACAAGAAGACTGCCTCGTTCTTGTTCAACAAGTGCAAAACGGAACTAGGTTTGCGGGCCGTTGACCAATCACCGGCTCGCACAATATCACAAGGTTTCCCAGCACATCCGGGAGCGCTAATTAACGATGCGGAAAATGCGGCGGGGAAAATACAGTGCGTGGAAAAAGCGTGCCAGTAGGACAAAGACAAATAAGGCAAATGAAAAACAGCATTAGGTGGGAATAAGGGATTAGGTGAAAACAAAGAAAAGATGTAAGAAATACATTTAACTGTGAACATAAGTGAAACATATAAAACAAATAAGTGAAACGTGAACATAAGTGAAACGAATAAACTTAAGGGAACACGATCAACATAAACCCAATTAACATAAACAGATGAAAGAAACGTGTTGTTTAAAACAAATCCACAAGAAAATGTGCAACGGCGGACACGTAAAATATTTTTGCCACAATACATGTTGTAATTTTGATGCACATGTTGTAATTTTGATTTACGCAACATTGGAACGATTGTTTTGTTGTTTCTTTCTACCCCGCCGTTGCCAGATGGGTGATATGACGTGGTTCTACTCTTTTTACATCCCATTAACTTAATTAACTCAGCAAAAAGTTTGCTTTCGAAGTTTGTACACCGGTCTGTGTGTAATGTCTCTGGGACTCCATGCACTGTGAACCAACGGCGAAAAAGCAAACTGGCGGTCTCACTTGCTGTCTGATGCCGCATTGGCCACGCCCGTACGTACTTTGTGTACAGGTCGCAAGCCACTAAAATAAATTGAAATCCCGAACGCGTTAATGGTAAAGGGCCCAAAACGTCCACTTCAACTCTCTGCGGGCGGTCCTCTCTTGACGGTACCAGGGGGGCTTGAGACTTTTGTTGTAGCTTTTTGTTATACTGACAACTTATGCATTGTCTACAGAAGCGCTCCACTTCTTCACGCCATTGGTACCAGTAATATCGCTCCGACACTTTAGATAGAGTTTTTGCGATACCTAAGTGACCGTCCCCATGAGCCATGCTGTGCACGTTCTCTATAAAGCGTGGCGCCTGAGACTAGCGGGTAAAACAAATTTAACGGAGATCTGTGCCCCTGTTTCGTCTCGAATGCATAAGATGCCCCCTTTCAACGATAGCCCCGGAAATCGAGCCGAAAAATGTCGAATTGTCCGTGATTTTCGTTTTACTGATTTAAATTTTGGGCGCATACCTCGTTTGAGCCAGTCAATCACCTCCATCAAATCGTTGTCGGGTGCCTGTTCCTCTCGTAGCTTGTCAGGGCAGTACCCGATTGACGCACGGAAATCGACGAGGTTGACCTCTTCGGTTGTCAGATCCGGAGCACTTTGGACCAGGGTGTATGGAAAACCCTCTTCCTCCACGTTTAATCGCGACAAAGCATCCGCATTGCGGTGTTTATCACCTGGTCTGTCTGAGACCTCCACAGCCATCTTAGTGAAGCATGATCAGTGCGAAGTAAAAATATTTTGCCAAGCAGGTAGCAATGATACTGCTTGGTTGCAAACACTACAGCGAGTAATTCTTTATGAGTCGTCGAATAGTTTCGTTCAGCGCGATTAAGAGTTCGGCTGCAATACGCCACTACAGACTCCTTAACCGTCAGTCTCTTGTGAGAGCACACATCCCACAGCTGTATCCGAGGCGTCGGTGTCAATGATGAAAGGTTGGCTGAAGTCAGGATATCGCAAGATTGGAGAAGTTGTCAGATGCTCCTTTAGAAGTGAAAAAGCCTGCTGGCACTTCTCGCCCCATCCGAAACGCTTCCCCTTTTTCGTCAGACGATGAAGTGGAGTAGCGATCTGTGCTTAGTTTTTAATAAACTTTCTACAATAGGAAGTTAATTCTAAAAATTGCCGGACCTCCTTAACGTCCCGTGGTACGGGCCATTGTGACACTGCTTTGATTTTACTTGGATCGCAGCGAATTCCTTCTTTGGACACAAAGTGACCTAGGAAGTCAACTTCTTCTTTAAAGAGTGAACACTTGGACGGCTTTAACGTCAGCCCGGCGGATTTAATGCGCCCTAAAACATCAGAAAGCATATGTATATGTTCTTCAAATGTTCTGGAATAGACGATTATGTCGTCTAAATATGCCAGTGCACCACGCCATTCAATTCCATTAAGCACAAGGCGCATCAACCGCTGAAAGGTGGCGGCAGCATTGCACAAGCCCATTGGCATCACATTGAACTTAAATAACCCGACGTGGCTCATAAAAGCAGTTTTTTCACGTGATTCTGAATCTACGGCAACTTGCCAATACCCGGATTTTAAATCTAGGGTAAAAAAATAGACTGATTTGGACATTTGGTCAACGCTATCGTCTATGCGCGGGATGGGGTAGCTATTCTTTTTGTTAGTTCATTGAGTTTACGGTAGTCTACACAAAATCGAGTCTCTCCTGATTTTTTTCTTACCAACACGATTGGACTACTCCAGGGAGATTTCGACGGCCGTATCAAACATTGGCTCTTCATTTCCCTCAGTATCTCCTCGACTTTTTCTTGTTGTGGTGGGGTATCCTTCGACGAGGTTGCCGAACAGGTTGGTGGTCTCCAGTGTCAATGTGATGACGCACGACTTCAGTTCGACCGAGAGTTTCTTTCGAAGCGGCAAACGCATCACTGTGTTCTCGTAACAGCTGGTCCAGATCGGCCCGTTGTTTGTCTGACAAATTTGCACCGATATTAACTTGTTCTAATATGCAGTGAAGTTGGTCATTTGCTACTACGGATGCAGACGACACAGAACACACTTCAAGCTGCGAACCAAAACAATCAGGGTGGTTACACACATCGTTGCGTCTCTCAACGACCACACACGTTTCAGGCAGGTAGCAATTAATATCGTCAAAGGCAGACACCGGAAAGGCGTGCGCTACTCTTAATCCACTAGGTAAACTTATCGTTTGGTCCCCAAGGTTTGCCAGGAGCACTGTAGTGCTGTCTTCTGCGGCTGTACCTAAACTTGCCGCTGTCATCAGGCCATACTTTTCGGTAAACCCAGACAATCTTTCTAAAAACACGGGGAACGAGCTAGTAGGGTCAAGAGGCCGGTCGTAACGAATCCGACCAGACGCACGTACCTCGGTAAAAGGGGGGACTTCGATATCCTCCATAAGGCAAACATCAGCAGCGCTCAGGGATGGCTAGGGTGAACTGAGCAAAGGCACCTTTCCTTCACCAGCGGATAAGGTATTGGAATGATAGCATAGCCTGCATTGGTGACTGTCACAAATATTCTAGACCGCCCCATGACAATATCCCACGACCCAATTACCACGCATCACGGGTAATTTCTGTACGTCTAGAGCAGGGATGGCGAACCTTGTTCGTTGAATGGGTCAAACATGATATCAAAATTCGGAAAGAAAACAAAGTGGGTCACATATTTTATTACATGTCAATGTCAATGCTAAGATGCTTGTTGCTGCATCTTTTCTGCAAGTCTTGTAATCCTAGGTAGTTTTCAGTTTAATACACGCAGCAGTCATATCTGAGCTGAGACGATTCCTGGCACTTGATTTTATGAAATTCATGTGTGAAAACAATGATTCGCATGAATGTGTGGAACCGAACAGCGTCAACAAAGGTACAACAAATCGTTTTAAGTTGTACGTTTAAATAAACATATCTGTTGCCTCACAATTGACTCAACAATCTGTATATTGAGACAATAGGCAATCTGGCAAAGGACTTAAAGTTAACTGTTGCGTTGGTTTTTAATCTTGGAAATCTGGTAACCCTACCTATAGTAATCACCATAAATTTTTGAAACTACAAGTGGGTCACTGGAATTTACGTGGTGGGTCACTTAGTGACCCGCGGGTCAGTGGTTCGCCATCCCTGGTCTAGAGTCTATCGTTGCAGGCGCTTTTGTGCTGTCACTGTTACAGCGTGCCAGTTTTTATCGCGTCGCCGTTGCCCGTTGCAGTGTTCATTGTTTTATCTGAAGGAAATCGTCACAGCGAATTAACGCCTTTTCCCGTTCATTGTAATGCAAGGTATAAGAGCGCCCATCTAACGATTAGAAAAGATAACATAATAAAGATGATAGAACATAGAGATAACTGCGAAGTAGTGCTGGATTGTTTGTTTGTTGTTTTGATTACGTGTGGTTGAACGTGAATAAATGTAAAAGGAAAGTTTTTGCTGCCGATCAGAGTACACGAGCGTTAGCTGTTAAGGAACTTCCATAGTCAGTCCCAAACTTTTGCGTAACCGTGAAAACGGGAACGTGACAGTGACGTTGTAAGAAGTCCAAACCTAATATGATGTCGTACTTTAGATCCTTTACGTCGTAAACATCTGTTTCTGCGAGAAGTGCACCGACTTTAATCATTAGTTTTACCCTGCATTCGACCGACAGTTCGGCTCCATTAGCCCCCATTAATCTAGTGGTTAATGGTAGTCTGTTGTTTCCCGATACAAGACCTAGTTTCTGCCATTTTCTCCAGCTAATTATAGTAGCACTGGAACCGGTATCTACCAGAGCGCATGCATATTTGTCGTTTACCAGTAAACTCACGAATCGCGCGGGAGCCGGGGTCAAAGACGAACGGGAGTTGACAGGCTTGTTTACGTCGACTGGCTGAATCTGTTGCTTCCAGGCCCGAGATGGTGTCGTTCTCTGTCGTTTACTTCGCGTAGGGTCCGCGTTTCTAGAAATGCAAGAAGTCATTGATCTTTGCCCCTTAGGGCCACGCGCCTTTGCGCCGGTCGTACCTAGAAATGGACATTCACGTTTTAAGTGACCGGGTCTGTTGCATTCGAAGCATCTGCGCTCACCCGAGTGTACTGGACTGTACCGTAATTGTTCGTTCGTCCTCTTCAGCGTTGATATTTCTGCTTCCATGGCGCAAATGGTCCTCGTCAGTTCGTCGGTTCTCTGCAAGGTCCGTATTTCCATAGCTTCGAGCTTTTTAAGAATCATCCCCATATCCGGAGTATTTGATTCCACCGCGGCCACTTCAATAACAGGAGAGCCGGTATGATCAATAACCATTTGAGCCGCACTCGCGAAACCGCGCGAGTATTTGATGAGAGATGGAATTGAGTTGGCCAAGCGACGGTCGTGTAAACCTCGCAACATTGTCACATACAATATCTCGTTCCTTAACGCGGCATCGGAACCATTGCGGTAGGCGATGTCTCCTAAATCAGTGGTTCCCAACCTTTTTTTTGTCGCGACCCAAATACTTACCAAAATTTTGTTTTGTGACTTCTCGCGACCCATGAATATGCATTCTTACTATTTGGGTTGTATTTTTGTTTGTAAATCAGGAAAGTTTTTCGAAAATTACTACGCTAGTTTCAAAAATAAAAACATCAAAAAAATATTCGTTTTTCCGCCAACTTTAGAGCTGGTTCAAAGCATTATGAGCCAGACAACGCTTAACAGTGATCTCACACAAACATTATGACGTCACAAACAGAATAATTCGCTATCACGCCAAATAGTCATAAAATCGTTATTGGGAAATAATTCATATCCTTGGGAAATAACAAAATAACGCTACGAAACGTAGATGCTCTAATTGTCACAAAAACTGGCGACCCAACAGAATTTACAGGCGACCCTACTTCAGCACTTCGTACTCGACTTCATACAGGTTGCAGTCCTTATCTTGCAGGGCCCATTTTAGGTCATTTTCTATGGCCGAAAACAACAAATGCCGCTTTACTTGATCAGAGGCCTAAACGCTGGAGCAGTAGGACTCAAAAACAATAAAATACTGGGCTAGATCGTCTCCAGGCCTCAGTGTTGGAGGTTGCATCATGGGGTTAAAAGACATGATAAAAATAATAAAAATAGAATAAAATGTAAAAACCTAATAAAATACAATAAAAAACAGTCTTCCTAGCGAAACCAGTGGGTCGTGGTGGCACGGTCCTGGCGTGCTCGCCAATTTGTTACCGAATTGTTTTGACAGCCGCGGAATTGGGTCTAGCGATTTCGGGTGGCGGTATTACCTTTGCCAAACAAACCCCAAAAGCCCTGCCAATCTGATCTTTTCTCCGAGACTGTCTTCCCAATTCTGTAAACGGTCCAGAACCCTGCAATAACGGCTCACCACGAAAGCCGTATCTTCCTAACACTGGTTTTGCTAAACGGGCGTCTCACAGTTTATTAAATTATAGGATAAAACACGTACAACGTTACACAAACGTCAACAAACCATGTCTCTTCACTTGAGAACTACCACTGCACATAAAAACAGCGTCACAAGAAAAACAACCGCACACTAGACGCCCACAAGAAGACTGCCTCGTTCTTGTTCAACAAGTGCAAAACGGAACTAGGTTTGCGGGCCGTTGACCAATCACCGGCTCGCACAATATCACAAGGTTTCCCGGCACATCCGGGAGCGCTAATTAACGATGCGGAAAATGCGGCGAGGAAAATACAGTGCGTGGTAAAAGCGTGCCACTAGGACAAAGAAAAATAAGGCAAATTAAAAACAGCATTAAGTGGGAATAAGTGATTAGGTGAAAACAAAGAAAAGATGTAAGTGACTTTAAAATAAAACATGTAAGAAATACATTTAACTGTGAACATAAGTGAAACATATAAAACATATAAGTGAAACGTGAACATAAGTGAAACGAATAAACTTAAGGGAACACGAATAACATAAACCCAAATAACATAAACAGATGAAAGAAACGTGTTGTTTAAAACAAATCCACTAGAAAATGTGCAGCGGCGGACACGTGAAATATTTTTGCCACAATACATGTTGTAATTTTGATGCAAATTTTCCAGGAGAAATTTTGATTGTTTGACGCAAACAACACAAACAGCAAAGACGCCAAAAGACAACTTGAAATATTGGATTATGTGTGCATTGACGCAAGATTATCACGTGACAAACAATTTATTTTTCCCCACTCTGCAACCAAACAAATAATAAGTATGACAATGCACAGCTACTTTAATTCATAAAATATTAAGTTCATTTGAAAATTAGTAAACAAAGAGGCCAGTTTTAGACAAATCAAAAAGACACAACAACTACATTTATACTAAAGCGTAGGCTTTATTTAACAGCAGTGTGATAATAGAAGATCGCTACAATACATAATTAGACAATTGAATTTTTCAGTCAGTAACCATTAGGTGAAAAGGTCAATAGCTCTGCAATCAACTCTTGATACCCTTGCTTTGTGTTAGAATCTAAAGCAGTGATTCTCAAACTTTTTAAGCATGCGGCACAATAAAGAACAAAAATTTCCTTTCGCGGCACATTTCGCAGGTAAACACTACAAAAGTTGTTCAAATAATGTTAATTTTTAATCTGATTGTGGTAGGTAATGATGCTTTTCATTACTAATAACTAAAATATGACCTTTAAAGCATTATCATGCCCACCGATATTTCGTCATGAAGTTCTGAAACACCAGGTAATGTTTGTACTTCAAGATAGGGAATATTTCGCGGCACACTTGGAAATCTCTCACGGCACACCAGTGTGCCGCGGCACACAGTTTGAGAATCACTGATCTAAAGCTTCACTAATCAATTGCTAAGCTGGCCCAAATCGAGCTATTGCAAACTGCAACATAATGAAAACCCGAAAATAAGGTTCACGATATATTCCCGACATTTCGAGATCCCTAAAGTAAAGAGCTTTATAGTTATTGTACTGCTCTGCAAAATCTGGTCCAATATCAACGTCTTTATATGACAGAAGGTTCCTGCCGAACAAAATTGTGTTGTCCATTTAAATTGTGAATATTGTCACTTTCTTCAGTGTAAAGTGTGTCGTGCAATAGACATTCTCTCTTCAGATTTGTTCTTCCAAAATAAGTACTACAAATCCATCCAAGGGAACGTCGTCGATTGGAACAAATTGCTAAAAAGAAAAATACTGTACAGTAAAACTGAAGTCAGAGATGCACAAACACATTAATTGCTTTTTGCGGAAATTCTACTACCGTACAAAATCAATTTATATTAAAGTTTGCAAAATTTCACTAAGTGACGCAATAAACATCTGCCAATATTTAAAACAAAATTGTGTAAAAATGCTGACAATTGGGGCTACTAGGGTTGGGGAGCAGTTTTAAACTAATAATAAAGAATGAAACCAACTTATAAACTTAGTTCCTCTTTTTACATTTTGATCCCAACCTTATCCCGTTCGCACTGTTAATTGCAATACCTATGCTTTTACGCCGTCTATCGGAATTTAGCAAACTTTTTGTGATTTTAGTTCTTACATTAGTGGCTCTACCGTATCTTGCCTTTTCGAGTACGCTTGAATGCATATTATTTGATGGTTATGCAAAAAATAACAGTGATAAACTTAAATCTGTAAAGAAACAACAATTTAATCATGAACATTACTGCTGAAGTACATATACATCGTTCAGACGCTTCGACAATTTCTGTTGTCATTATCAGTGCAGGTTGTCAATCAAGCTGTAGAACACGGTATATAAGGCACTTGGGAGAAAAGGTAAATGCCAGGTGTGGAGTCACAGACGATAACAACGAACTGGCTTTAGATACCGTGTTCCACAGATCACTTAAGATCACTTAGCAAAAACCATTATATTGAGGGCTAATAGGGTTTACACGTTTGCAATACGTGGCTGCTTCCTACTGCATATTAAACTCAAAACATTACGTTATTTTGTAGCCTTTGCTTGATAATCATTATGCTGGCGATAACAACGATATATTTGAAACGTATATTTCACTAAAAAACACGTTTTATTTTCTTTTTTCTTTTCACCTTTATATATATTTTTGAATCTGTAAACCTAACTTTCATGCCTGACTTGGCATTGCTTTTGCGCTAAGCTATTCTTGAGGTTGGCTGACATGGTCGCCTGTGCTACGTTTGACTTTCTAACCCTTTGGTAAATTAAAGCCTTAAATGATCAAGAATAATAAGAATCCTGAATAATGGGGCTTTCCAAACCCAGCAAAGCTGTGTCGCTTACGTGGAATGTAAAGTTTGGACGTTCGGTAGGAGGCTATAACCGACCAGAACCAGTTCGAAACGGGAATATTCCGGCGAAAGCCCACCCTAAACCGGATTTTTCTTCAAATTTTTGACCTCCAAAAATCGAAAAAACGGAAAAGCTATAGACTTAGGGTTTTTGCGAAAATCGGATCAAAATTTTTGGTTTTCGATTCCGGTTTAAACCGGTTTGGACGTTCGGTAGGAGGCTAAAACCTGTTCGGGTGTAGAATCAGTTCGAAACTGGATTATTCGGCGAAAACCCACCCTAAACCGGATATGGAACTGTTTATACTTTATACATTGTCAGAAATGGAATAAATGGGGAAAATGAAAACAAACACTTTTTTACAAGCCTTGTCATTCATTAATCCACACGCTTTTATCGGTTCTAGGCTATACAAAAACGTTTGTAAATCATTAAAGCGACATACTATTTTTAATTATTGTGTTTAAGACAAAGTTTGTTCGGTATCTTGAAGAAATTTTGCAGATGAAAAAAAACAAAACACATCTAGTTACTTGTAAAACGTAAAATTACGTAAATCGTTTAGTGATACAAAATCAAAACAATTTGTTTGATGTAAACCACTGCAGCAAACCATTAAGCATTGCATATTTCCCTGAGTCACCTTATGGCGCGCGTTGTATGTAACGGAAGTCTCCTTGAGGAGCAACGAATCAGTTTGTTGACAGGTTTGAAAGTCTTTTCACAGATAAATGTAAACAAACCTTATGATGTTGATCGAAGCATTTAGGAAAAACTTGTGGCTTTAAATAAGTTATTATTTGTTGAAAACGTTGTTGAAAATGTATGTACAACTGCGTAAAAGGATTTAAAAATAACATGTTTATATACATTTTATTAGGCACAGATTATTAGCTATGTTACTTAACACTGTATTATTAATATTCTTTTCCTGTTTAGTCCTACATTTCGCTGGTTATGGAACATGTCAAGGTATGTAAAGGCTTAGTTATTAGTTTTTTTGTAATTCAAAAATTTTAAAGCAGGCTTAGTATAAGTTTATATGTTTACATGAAGGCGTCACTTCCAAAATATTATACAGTTTTTTTAGGCAAGTAAGGCATTAGTGGCTTCAATAGATACATTGACAAACGCTTTACTCATGCAGTTATGGAGTGTGCTAATGGGACATCAACAGAAAATCCAACTTGTCTGCTGTGTAATTATCCCAATATAAGGTAAAGTTAATTTTACTTTCAGCACAAGTGAATGTGGTGTAGTAGGATTTGTTTTTTTACTGTTTATTTTGAAGTGACTAACTGACTGACTGCCGTTTTTGACAACTATTATAAGTGGATAACCATTTTGTTTGTTGGTTCATGACACTAAATATAAAACTTTGCTTTGCAGTTCACGCCTAAGCAAACGTGGCAACTAGATTAGTAAAATATTCGCAATAATCCAAAAAAAATCATTTCGCAGAAACGTACCAGACTTTTCGTGATCTGACAAGTGTCGTCGGTTGTTTTAGTGTTGTCTTGTAAATAAATAATAAAAAGGAATTGGTCAGAATAGGATGGTCTAAACCAGGGGTGGCCAACCCGCGGCTCGCGAGCCGCATGCGGCTCTTTACCTGGTTTTATACGGCTCTTACGTAGTTGTGGCAGTTTGGGACCACTGCGGGTTTTTTGGTTAGTTTATGGCTATGACAATTTGCTTTTAAACAAACTTACTGTCGGTCTGGCAACAAACCTTGCCTTGAAACTGCAACCTTATTAGACTAATGGCTTTATTATGATGGCACATATTCAATTGTAGAACAATCAATGATTCCTCATTGTTTCGTACAATGCAAATGAGACACAAAGCAACAGCAATATTTACAACGTGTTCCAAAATTAATAATGTTTCAATCCGTTGTTTTTCGGGTTATGACCAACGTTATTTTATGGGCGGTCTGTCTCTTGGTCGTGGGTTTGAGTTGAGCGATTGTTGGTGTTGAATACATTAGTGACGTCGCAATGAATTTAGTTTCACCACGTTGCATTTTTGTAAAACTCGACGCCTACTTTGGGACGCGCGCGTTAGATAAAAGTACCGCAAAGTTAAAAGCATGGAAAATCTTCTAAGTAAACAATTTTTGTCAAGTTAGCCTTCAAAATGGCAGAGAAAAAAAAGATTTCAGTACCTCACCAGACATGAATCTCACCGCCCGTTACTAGTAAAGAAAAATAAGGATATTTTAATGGCATCGTAAAAATTATATTATACAAGCAGAATACAAAACATAAGTAGCCAACAGTTACAGGTTATTTGACACTATAATTTTGAGTTCAGTGTCTTTCTTACAGTTGTACAATAGTTCATGAAAACAAAACGTGTCTGCTGCACCGAGACTACATTTGCAACTCCACAGTCACGTGTCAAGGTGTAACGCCTTGTGACGTTGGCTGTCCAACTCATTACAAATGCAAAAATAGCGACAAATGCGTTCTTCGCTCAACTGTATGTAACGATGTTTCATGTGATGGTTGCGATGACGATGATGAGTGGGAAACCGGTATTGGGTTTCAATGTTTTAAGAATGGAAGAACTTGTCGTTTGCCACAACAGCTGTTATGGGACAGCGTCCAAGACTGTGACGATGGCTCCGACTTATGCTATGCGCATTCGTCAAACATAATAGATGGAAGGTATACAAAACGGTAAAAAACAAGCGCAAAAACAAATTATTAACCATAGTTTTTTTCAGGGACATACGGGCGTTTCCTGGTGTAACGTTTGTCAGTCAATGGTGTACTAAGTGTCTTGACGGTTCCATGATAATTCCTCGTCCAAACGTTTGTAATGGTGTTGTGGATTGTTCTGATTTGTCCGACGAGTGTCTGTGTCAAGACGAAGTCGCTGATATCTGTAACCACGTAAAACTCAGAACTGACAGGTCACAGACACATATTTTTCTCACTACATTACCGTGTTTGCATTAATTGTTGGCTATCATTACAACAGTTACTGTAGTGATATTTTAAAGCAATTGTTTGCATATCTCTTTATATTGGTTTTACTTGAACTGGTATTCTCGCTGTCAATTCCAAACATGATTGTTCAGGGTATCTTCTCTTTGTCACCCGGGACAAGTCCGCTGTGAAAACGACAACTTTACCAAATGCATCAACCCAAGTTCTGTGTGCGACGGAATTGTGGACTGTGCTACTAACTTGGACGAAAAGTAAAGTGTAATATGTTTCACAAAGAAACCATTCACAAATTAGGCAACTTTCTTTTTACAGATTTTCTTACTGCAGAGGAACATTGCCTTGTGAATCAGGTCTACCAAGTAATGCAAGCGAAACTTGCAGGTTCACATTGTATTTAAATTCAAACGGCTCTTAATAAACGCCATTAAAAGTCTATTCATTTTGTTTTGCGTCAGTAATTTGGCAGTTGTGTAACACTTGGTTAAAAAAACAACCAATTTTGGTCAGATATTTGGTTGATCCTAGAGGTTAAACGCTAACGCAATAAAACAAATTGATAATAGAAAATCGAAAGTTACTAGTTGTTGACGTAAATTGCTTAATTTTGACGCCAGAAAGACCTTGTTGTAATTTTCCACTAAATAATTTGAGCAATAGCCAGCCACAAACGATAGGCTTAAAACGACCATAAAGTTCCAATTTTGCTTTTTTTTCGCTTAGATGCAGTAAGGTGGATTGTTCAACACAAAATCCAAAGAAAACCGTTACTGGAGTTTTGTGCGATGGAATCGAAGATTGTGTACCTTTAGTAAATGGAGTTGCAAGATGGTTACATCCACCTGGTTTTCCTGCAGATGAGTGTAAAGCTGAATGCCCAAAGGAAGTTGGAAGCTTTTATTGCACTGATGATTTGATCAGTGCTATTTCAAATCCGCCAATTGTATTTGACTGCCAAAAACCAGTGAGTTATAAAAAAGAAATTGCTTACACAAAAACATTTTGCTTTCATGAAATAAAATACACATACAAAAAGTATAAGCAACATACTTAATGCTGCTACTACCTTATGTTCTAAAATTAATAACATGGGCTACAATACTTTAACGGAAACCAGCATCAGTTTATGGAAAAAAAATACTTTATGTGGTTGGTGGGTCAGAACAAAGACGCAACCGTTTAATGGCAATTTTCTAAAACAAAACTATGTATCCAGTGCAATGCACCCCTAAATCTACACAGGACATTTATATAACAGGTAAAATTGGGAAATCAGCTGGTCAACATAACGGTGCTCTTACCTAGTAAACACGAGTGCGACGGAATCGTGGATTGCCCTGGGAACAAGATTGATGAAATGGATTGTCCAGACAGGTAGGGTTGATCTTTTTGTTTTCATCAAATAATGTGTTCAAAAGGAGAATTAAAAGACCTCAGTCTAAGTCAGTGGTTCCCAACCTTTTTTGTTACATTCCTCCCTTTTCCAGTTTTCGAACTATTCATTCCTCCCCATAAGACGAAAAGCAACAATAACCTCCCTAATGTACATCAATATAAAAAATATTCTGTAACATTTCCAATGTAAATTTTTTTACAGTTTTTAGGAAATTCCTCCCCTGAACTCATAAAATTCCTCCCTAGGGAGGAATTCCTCCCCGGTTGGGAACCGCTGGTCTAAGTCCAATCAATATCACAAAAAAAAACGTTGCGGCATATCACAAAAAATCTTTGTGACAAAAGCAGTTTACAATTGTGCATTGAAACATGATATCGAATTCGGTTTTTCGGGGATCGGGTCAAAAATTTTAGATCTGATTTCGGTTTATGCTCGTTTGGACATTCAGTAGGAGGTTAAAACCGGTCAAAACTGGTTTGATACAGAAATATTCCAGCGAAAACCCACCGAAAACCGATTTTTTTTCTTGGATTTTTTGACCCCAAAAAATCGAAAAAAAAGAAAAAAGCTATAGCCTTAGTGTTTCTTCAAATCCGGGTCAAATTATCGATTTTAAAAATCAGTTTAACCGGTTTTCAGGTTTGTTAGGAGGCAGAAACCTGTTAAAATAGGTTTAAAACTGGAATAATCCTGCGAAAATCACTGAGAATCGGATTTTTCTTGGATTTTGACCCCCAAAATCGAAAACACGGAAAGGCCCTAGGTTTTTTTCAAAAACCGGGTCAAATTTTCGATTTTGAAAACCAGTTTAAATCGGTTTGGAGGTTCGTTAGCAGGCAGAAACCGGTCATCCTGCGAAAGGGTTTTTAGGGTTTTTTCGGGTAAAAGTGTTTAATTTTCTAATCCGGTTTATACCAGTTTGGAGATCGGTAGGAAGCTATACCGGGTAGAACCAATTTAAAACTGAAATACTTCGGAAACCCGCACAAGAGATAATTCATGATTTTCAAGGGCTGTTGTTTTAATTTTTTTGTTTTAAGATAAATGCCTTCCCAATACTCTTAGACTTTCCCATACCACCATTTTCATTTTCGTGATAACGTCGTATTCCCACTCCTCATTTTTTCACATTAGATAAACGACGTTTTTCATTACTCTTATTTACTTATTCGAAAAGTACCACGAGTAAGTTACCACACCCCTGGCACATGTATTACTCCCGATGTGAAAGAAATTCTTAAAAATATAGATACCTCAATGAAACTTGCTTAATCTATTGATAGATTCCCATGCACAAGTGGCATTTTAGAGAGTATTCCTTCATCTAAAGTATGCAATGGATATAAAGACTGTGATGATGGAATTGATGAGAGCAAAGAGATTTGTCCGGATAGATTTTACTGCTCTTCACGCCAGGGTTTAAAGGTAATAAGGAAAACAATATACGTTACGGTATGGAAGTGAATATCCTTACAGCATTTTACTCGTATTCACATTGCCAATATATTTTAGTTGATAAGTTGAATATATTTTAATAAAATGCTGATGGTGTTCTTAAGGCGAAATGTACATGTCTCAAATATTTTGCATGAAAGTAAATCCAGAGCATTTTATGTACCTATTGATGTCTGTAGATGTCTGTATCAAAGTCTGTAGTATGTGACTTTAATCACAATTGCGACAAATTTGATGACGAAACGAATTGTACAAATGATGGAAGATATTACTGTGAAAGCGGAACTCCTTTTTTCATTAGACAAAGTCAAGTAAGGTTCATCATGCCATTATCTGGTATAACCATATGCTTCTATCTAATATTTTTCACAGATTCTTGATGGTCGTGGTGATTGCTCGGATTGGAGTGACGAATGTTCCGAAACACTGCACTCAGCTCCTAACATATTGTCATCGCGATACGAGCTCATTGCAAATCCATTTCTTCGTGCAATTGTGTGGATTATGGCGATTCTAGCTTTTGTCGGAAACTTGGTAAATTTCCTTAGATTCAACATTCTAACTATTGAAGTGCTTGTTTATAGGTACAACAGAATTAATTTTGCTAAACTTCATGTTTTGTATTAAAAAAAACAAAAAAAAAAACAAACGAAACATTGATTCATGAATCTAAACTTCTTCACAATATTTAGATAGTCATCATTGGCGAAATCAAAGCTCTGAAGAAGGTTTTCGACAAGGACCGTGTCGCATCACTGCGCACCAATCACATGCTGGTGTTAAATCTAGCGGTTGCCGATTTTCTAATGTCAATTTACTTGTTCATGTTGGGAATAGCAGGAATTGTATATAGTGGAACTTATTGCTCCAAGTCCTTGGAATGGCTAAGCAGCCAATCGTGTGTTGTCATGGGAGTATTGGTTGTCATATCAAGCGAAACCTCAGTGTCTACCATGTTGTTGTTGACTCTTAGCCGTCTATACGCAGTATCTAAGGTAAATTCAAATACCTATTACATTGTACAGTAGTATAGAGCCATCAACATATTTGTCACGGAAAAAAGAACCGTGTAAAAGTCCACATATGCTTGCTACCAAAATCTCATTTTTTTCAATGCTACATAACACCGTAATTTCTTTTACAGCCGTTTGCAGCCTTGGATAAACCGAGTTTTCGTTTTGCTCTCGCAATGGTCATATCTACTTGGGCGGTTTCCATCACTAATGCCCTTGTCCCATTGGCGACGAATCTGCAGAGCTTGTTTGTAGATCAAGCTTTAATAGAAAGCAATCCTTTCTTCAGGAACGTGGTTATTTCGTTTGATGCTGCAAAAGACTTCACCGTCAAACTGTTAACGTATTCTCAACACCTTTCGGTTCAATCAGACTCCTTGGTTCAACAAGTATCTAGTATTACAAATTGGAATGAATTGCAAAAGTTTTATTTGGCACACCCTTTACTGGAAAGTGATTTAAAAATTACCAAACTAATGGGGTAAGTTGGGTAAAGTTAACCCTTTAACTGCTGAATTTGTTTGGATAAAAACTAGCGTTTAGACAAGCTCTTGTTTTAAATGCTTTTAGCAAAATCGGTATAAGATAGGCAAAAACTTTCTGCTGGTAAAGGTGTAGGTATAATTTTTTTCAATTAAAGAAAAAAATGTTTGATGACGTCATTTTTTTCAAATTTTTGTATAATTGCAGTTTATTTGTGTGTGTTTTATAATAATTGTACATCACTCTCATTTATTTTGTAGGTATTACACTGCTAACAGTGTGTGTATTCCAAACCTGTTTGTAACACGTGACGACAGACACTGGAAATTCTCTCTTGCATATTCCATTTTAAACTTTCTTATGTTCATTTGTATTGCGATTACATACATTGCAATTATCTTCAAAGCTCGTGCGTCGGCAAAAAAGACCGGACATGGCGACAAACTATCATCAGGTTGTTTGTTGTTATTTGTTTGTTTGTTTGTTTGTTTATTAGTGTGTAGGTGCATTTATTAAGTTCTACATCAATTTGCTTCACAGATATTCAAGCCAAAGTCATTCGTCTTATCATTACGGACTTCTGTTGTTGGATCCCATTGTCCATTATGGTTTTTGTCAACTTTGCTCAACACAACATTGATAACATTTCATATGCTATAGCTGCAATCGTTCTGCTCCCAATCAACAGCGCCCTAAATCCAATTCTTTACTCAAATATTATCGATAAGTTATTTAGCAGCCGGGGAAACATCGTTTTCAAAATCGACTGCTAGGAATACAAACACAAACTAAGGCTACAATAATATTTTTGTTTGCTTCCTTTTGAATGGAAAACATAATGATTTGAATTGTTAATGTGACATTTTATGAATAAATATTAACCACAAATTTATTGTGTTACCCTGTTGACCAGTGGTTCTTAACCTTTTTTCCTTGCTGCACCCCTTTCAAATCACCAACCAATTTTCGCACCCCCTTTCAAATCACCCCCTTCTGTAATTGCTTAAATAGAATAGACCTAACCAACCTTAATGATTCAGCATCCCCTAGGAACAGTTCTCGCACCCCTGGGGGTGCGTGCACCCCTGCTGTTGACTATTAGGCAAAGACTAGCGTTTAAATCGCAAAAATTATCGGTCGTACATATTATTATGAGTTTTGTAAACTTTAAATACCTGTTGTAAAAGTAATTGTCGTGTACATACCCAGCAGACACAAGACGTCCTATCGACGTTGAATAGATGTCGAAATGATGTCGCGACGTCGAATCGACGAATTTCGACGTTCGGTCGTTATCTGTCCGTGATTACTACGTCTATTAGACGTCCAGTTTTGGTAAATATCGGACCAAACCAGAGGGTCGAAGTTCAGACGTCTTTTCGACTTACATATTTGGTCGAAATACGGGCCAAGTCACATGTCATTTGTTGGGACATTTTTGGACGTCGTATAGAGGTCAAAATTTAGTAGATTTTACGTCGGTCACATATGAACCAGTTATCGACGTCCTTAGACGTATAAATTTTAACTGATTTTCGACGTCATATTTTGGTCATGTGCAGTACGTCCAATAAAGGTCAATATTTAGTAGATTTCACGTCGGTCACATATGAACTAGTTATCGACGTCCTTAGACGTGGAAATTTTAACTGATTTTCGACGTCATATTTTGGTCATGTGCAGTACGTCCAATGAAGGTCAATATTTAGTAGATTTCACGTCGGTCACATATGAACTAGTTATCGACGTCCTTAGACGCAGAAATTTTAACTGATTTTCGACGTCATATTTTGGTCATGTGCAGTACGTCCAATAAAGGTCAATATTTAGTAGATTTCACGTCGGTCACATATGAACTAGTTATCGACGTCCTTAGACGCAGAAATTTTAACTGATTTTCGACGTCATATTTTGGTCATGTGCAGTACGTCCAATAAAGGTCAATATTTAGTAGATTTCACGTCGGTCACATATGAACTAGTTATCGACGTCCTTAGACGCAGAAATTTTAACTGATTTTCGACGTCATATTTTGGTCATGTGCAGTACGTCCAATAAAGGTCAATATTTAGTAGATTTCACGTCGGTCACTTATGAACTAGTTATCGACGTCCTTAGACGTAGAAATTTTAACTGGTTTTCGACGTCATATTTTGGTCATTTGCAGTACGTCCAATAAAGGTCAATGCCGTATTTACTCGATTGTAAGCCACCCTCGTTTATAAGCCGCACTCGATTGTAAGCCGCATGTTGAGGTGTTACAAAAATAATGTAAGCCGCCCCCGATTGTAAGCCGCACCCTGGAATTTTAAATACGATTGTTTCTTAGTAAATCTTTCTGTTGTTATCTGGTATGACTATTTGCCCATCTGTTTGCTACGTTGATAACTGTACCCGACCGAACGTGTATTGAAGTATAATCTGTACACGCATACTTGTTTTGAACCCCAAATAATTTAACATTTTGGAGTGTAGAAATAATTTCGGTATAAAATTAAAATATAAGCCGCCCTCGATTGTAAGCCGCCCTCGATTATAAGCCGCACAAACGGCAGCTGAAAAACAATATAAGCCGCGGCTTACAATCGAGCAAACACGGTATTTAGTAGATTTCACGTCGGTCACATATAAGCTAGTTATCGACGTCCTTAAACGTAGAAATTTTAACTGATTTTCGACGTCATTTTATGGTCTTTTGAAGTACATCCAATAAAGGTCAAAAATCAGGAGATTTTCGGTCGGTCGCTTATGAACTAGTTATCGACGTCCTTACACGTAGAAATTGTAACTGATTTTCAACGTCATTTTTATAGCCTATGTTATATTTTCCGTCGACAAATTTTGTGTGATTTGAGTCCGGGGCATTGAAAACTTGGCATAAAGTTGTGTCGCGACAACGATGTTTTTCAACAATCCTGTTTTTGCGAGTTCAAAAATACTGTACTTTAGACTCAGTGCAAGTTAAATGGATTTTCTGCGTTAAGAAACAGTTTTTCTTCACATCGCCAAAATATTCCATGAAGCCTTTTGTTCCAGCTACTCCCTACGTAATGGTTCGGAACGAGATTTTTTTTTGTAACATAATTTTTGTTAGCATAGGTAACGGTTTCTAACGACCACATAATGTTACAATTTTTGTTCGGAACATATTTTTTCAAGTCAACGAAAAACCGTTAGATGGAGGTAGAGGTCTGCGAATTTTAGCATTCAAACCGCACAGCTAAATTAATTTTATGTGTTTATTAGTTCGGAATTTTGATGAAGTGAAAGTTTTCAATGGGAAAATGGGGCTTAGGGATTCAACAACATTGTTGCAAAAGAACATTGGAAACATTCAATAGTAAAATGGGGCTTAGGGCTTCAACAACAAAGGTGCAAAAAGAGCATGCAGCGATGAAAATAAATGATTAAGTACAAAAAAAGGGAAGTGAACACCAAACATTGGAAACATTCAATAGTAAAATGGGGCTTAGGGCTTCAACAACAAAGTTGCAAAAATAGCATACAGCGATGAAAATAAATGATTAATTTCAAAAAAAGGGAAGTGAACACCGAACATTGGAAACATTCAATAGTGAAATGGGGCTTAGGGATTCAACAACATTGTTGCAAAAAGAACATTGGAAACATTCAATAGTAAAATGGGGCATAGGGCTTCAACAACATTGTTGCAAAAAGAACATTGGAAACATTCAATATTAAAATGGGGCTTCGGGCTTCAACAACATTGTTGCAAAAAGAACATACAGTGATGAAAATAAATGATTATGTACAAAAAATGGGAAGTGAACACCAAACATTGGAAACATTCAGTAGTAAAATGGGGCTTAGTGCTTCAACAACATTGTTGCAAAAAGAACATTGGAAACATTCAATAGTAAAATGGGGCTTAGGGCTTCAACAACATTGTTGCAAAAAGAACATTGGAAACATTCAATATTAAAATTGGGCTTCGGGCTTCAACAACATTGTTGCAAAAAGAACATACAGCGATGAAAATAAATGATTAAGCACAAAAATAATGAAAATGAACACTGAACATTGGAAACATTCACTAAGATAATAAGGTTAATGGCAATGCAAAACAGAAATGCAATGGGTTTAAGTTTCCAAAATAGCTTGGGACATGTAAAATGTAAGTAAATGTATGTTTGTTTTGCAGTCAATAAATTAGGTAATTTTAAAGCTGCATCACACACTATCAACTACAGTAAGAAATATGAATAGAAAATATAAGAATAGAAAAAAGTTATTTTACAGAATCAATGTAACTGCATGACATGTTATTTTAAATAATTTAGAAAAGTCTTCTCTTTTTTGGTGATGCTTCAAGAATCTGAGCTGCATTTTTCTTTAGTTGGTGTACCTGGAAGTAGACAAAAAAATATTAATATTTCTTGGAAAGATTGCAATTTTATATTATTTCATGTACGTTTAATGGGATGTCATTAGGCTGTTACAATTATCCTACTTGTATCTGGTATTACTAAGCTTTAAAAAGTTCAAGTCTAGTAAACTTACATAGCGACTGTTGGATTCTTTTAGCTTTGTAAAACAGCTTGTCTGCTGGCCACCTCGCTTTGCATAAACCATCTTCAGGAATTTGAGAGAAGTCTTTAAATTTCTTGTTGTCCAATGTTTTTAAGTCAGAGATTCGAAAAATTTGTAAAACTTCATTATCGTCCACAAACTGAACCATTATATACAATGATTCATCTGCAACATAATATAAATAATTGTAAATACAATTATAACTACCATGACTACGACAACTTCAATGCACTATGTTCAGAGGTAGTTCATGACAGCGATTGGTTGCAATCAAGTAAACTTGTCAGTTATTAAAATTGCATTGACATAAATAAAATACTAAAAGCAAAAAACGCAAGCCTACCAGTGCTGAGTTTTTGATTTTCTGACGTTGTGGTTGCGATTGTTTCTCCACTTTCTGTGACACAGTAAATGAAATTAGACAAGTATAATATTAAGTTAGTGCAAAATAAGCGTAACTCTAAAAATAACGAAGTCAATATATTTGACATAACAGTCAAAATTCTTGCAGAGTTTAGTTTAAAATTTCCTTCTTATGGCAGGAAGATGCTTGAGTTGTGACTCTTATGTCAAATTTATTGGCATTGCTGCTTTTGTATAATGTAATATAAAGTTAGATTACCCCAATGGTCGTTATGGAATGACTGTATAGGTGGCAGGCACACCATGTACAACTAGAGTGCTTACTTATAACATGTAAATGCCTGTCTAACATTGATTGTAGTATGTAAGTCATATACATACCAGATTCTGACGACTCCTGATCCGATTGAGATTGAGATATATCTTCTGTACAAAACAAACAACTATTTAATATCAAATTAAAACATACTTATATCATCTAGAACAGTGATTCTCAATCTTATACGGACCGTGTACCACCTGACAACTTTTTTTATCACTGCGTACCACCTCCAAAACCTGTTTGAATGGATAGACCAAGAAATAGGCCCATTTTCTCGCCCTGACATAGTTTAGCATATTCCGTAATTTTAAAAGACTGTACAAGACACAAGTTTCGCCCAAACCAGGACTGATCAATCGGGTCAGTTAAGTTGCAATTTTAGTTCAGACTTAAATTAGGTATGATGGAGCTGCTCGCGTACCACCGGAAAAGTCCTGGCGTACCACAGTTTGAGAACCACTGATCTAGAATATAATGATGAAAAGGTTTTAACTGACCAAATTGCGAAACAGAAACTATTGAAGAAAAATCCTGTTGGGTAGTTGAAAATGAATTAGTAAATGGGTGCTTACTTGAAACCACCTCCTCCATAGCCATCCTAGCTGTTTCAACAATTTCCAAAGGATGAGACAAGTCATACACCCCATTTGCCATTTCGATTGAGTGCCCCTCGGCCCTGGCAACTGCTTTTTGAACTTCTGCTGGAGCATCTCGCATTTTGGTTGTTATTACTTTTCTGACATCAGTTGCTGAAACTGCCATTTACGTTGATAGAAACCAGTTTGAAAAGCCTATTGAATGTAGTGGCTTCCATTTCAGCACCAGCAGTAACCAATGACGGAAAAGCTTGAGATTTCTCTCCCGGCTTATGTTTCAAAAAAGCCCATGCATGGTCAGATGCAACCTTGAGGTGATCATATTCAAGTTTGGACAAAACAATGCAACCATGTCGATTTTGTTCTTTCTGCTTTTCAACTAAAATTGAAAAATTCCTTGGGCAGTTTCCTCTTTTCCTAACAGTTCATCTCGCCTCATTCCTCTAAATATTCCACCCCTGCATCCTAGTCTGCATATAACACGACAGAAAATGTCGCCCAACAAAAGCTCCAATTGTTTTTTTTTTTAAGTTTCCAAACTTAGTTTGACGGATCCTGTCCATTTCTTTTGTGATCTTGTTGTTGTTTTCATATTGCAAGATTTCTTTGGTGTGTCGAGATCCTTAAGCTTCTTTCTACTTTTTTCTTTTACATATTGTTCACGTTTCTCTTTCTGTTTCTTTCTGAATTTGTGGTAGATGACGCAACGGAGCGTAGGCTTTTACAGTGACAATAAGTGCTGAATCAGCAAGTTGCATATTGTTGACTCATCAATTATTGTCAAGACGTCCCATAGCTAGTTCAAAATGATTCTAAAGAATATATTCCTTTTTTTGCAACATTAGCTATAGCATTAACAAAAGTTGTAACAAAAGGTGTGTTACAAAACGATAAAATACTTTGGTTGGTAAATTATTGCTTCCATTCCAATCAAAATTACACACATCAAGGTACAATGAACATGACACAAAACAAACACGAAACAGTGATAGATTTCATCATTTTAATAGAATACATAACACATCACTAGATAACGTACACCCATATTTTGCACATGGCTTTAAATGATTTTGTTAAAAGTGATCCTTTCTGTTGTTGTTCTAATCTTTGGCAATTTCTGTAGTTCATGCTTTGATTACATCTGTCGTAGAGTACTTGTTTTTAACCAGTGCACTTGAAACTTTTTTTCATACTTCTAAACAAGTGAATATTTGATTGTGTGCTGAGAGGAATGCAGTGTTTACAGACTATCTAGTGCTACATTAGCGAATTTTTATGTGAACAGTAATGTTATGACGTAGAATATCAGTTCCAAAATTTAAGACTTAATGCAGCTGAGAAGCGCACATCGTCATCATTCGCAAGGAACGACCGTTAAAATTAAGGCGCGTTGACATACAGACAAGCACCTTTCGGTTATAAAACACGAACGGTTTGACATAAATTCAAACGGTTTTCACTGGCCAACTCTAAATTTCACTTAGATACAGCATGCAAAGGTATAGGTCATTCCAATGAGTGAATCGGAATTCAGAAGCGTACATGGTCATTATTCGCAAGGAACGACCGTTAAAATTAAAGCGCGCTGACATACAAACAAGCACCTTTCGGTTATAAAACACGAACGGTTTGACATAAATTCAAACGGTTTTCACTGGCCAACTACAAATTGCAGTTAGATACAGCATGCAAAGTTTCAGGACATTCCAATGAGTAAATCGGAAATGAGAAGCGCACATGGTCATTTTGGGCAGGTCACGACCGTTAAAAATTAAGGCGAGCTGACATACAGACAAAGACCTTTCGGTTATAAAACACGAACGGTTTGACATAAATTCAAACGGTTTTCACTAGTCATCTACAAATTGCAGTCAGATGCAGCGTACAAAGTTTCAGGTCATTCCAATGAGTGAATCGGAATTCAGAAGCGTACATGGTCATTATTCGCAAGGAACGACCGTTAAAATTAAGGCGCGCTGACATACAGACAAGCACTTTTCGGTTATAAAACACGAACGGTTTGACATAAATTCAAACGGTTTTCACTGGCCAACTCCAAATTCCACTTAGATACAGCATGCAAAGTTATAAGTCATTCCAATGAGTGAATCGGAATTCAGAAGCGTACATCATCATTATTCGCAGGTCACGACCGTTAAAATTAAGGCGCGCTGACATACAGACAAGCACTTTTCGGTTATGAAACACGAACGGTTTGACATAAATTCAAACGGTTTTCACTGGCCAACTCCAAATTGCAGTTAGATACAGCATGCAAAGTTTCAGGACATTCCAATGAGTAAATCGGAAATGAGAAGCGCACATGGTCATTTTGGGCAGGTCACGACCGTTAAAAATTAAGGCGAGCTGACATACAGACAAGCACCTTTCGGTTATAAAACACGAACGGTTTGACATAAATTCAAACGGTTTTCACTAGTCATCTACAAATTGCAGTCAGGTGCAGCATACAAAGTTTCAGGTCATTCCAATGAGTGAATCGGAATTCAGAAGCGTACATGCTAGATATTCGCAAGGAACGACCGTTAAAATTAAGGCGCGCTGACATACAAACAAGCACCTTTCGGTTATAAAACACGAACGGTTTGACATAAATTTAAACGGTTTTCACTGGCCAACTCCAAATTGCACTCAGATACAGCATGCAAAGTTATAGGTCATTCCAATGAGTGAATCGGAATTCAGAAGCGTACATGGTCATTATTCGCAAGGAACGACCGTTAAAATTAAGGCGCGCTGACATACAGACAAGCACCTTTCGGTTATAAAACACGAACGGTTTGACATAAATTCAAACGGTTTTCACTGGCCAACTCCAAATTTCACTTAGATACAGCATGCAAAGTTATAGGTAATTCCAATGAGTGAATCGGAATTCAGAAGCGTACATCATCATTATTCGCAGGTCACGACCGTTAAAATTAAGGCGCGCTGACATACAGACAAGCACTTTTCGGTTATAAAACACGAACGGTTTGACATAAATTCAAACGGTTTTCACTGGCCAACTACAAATTGCAGTTAGATACAGCATGCAAAGTTTCAGGACATTCCAATGAGTAAATCGGAATTCAGAAGCGTACATCATCATTATTCGCAGGTCACGACCGTAAAAATTAAGGCGCGCTGACATACAGACAAACACCTTTCGATTATAAAACACGAACGGTTTGACATAAATTTAAACGGTTTTCACTGGCCAACTCCAAATTGCAGTCAGATACAGCAGGCTTGTCAAACTCGCGGCCCGTCGGCCGCATGCGGCTCACGAACAGTCAATAACAATTGTAGTATTTTTTTAGATTTTTTTGATAAAACTAAATTTTTCTTACTTTTCAAAGCTATTATTTAAACAGACATTTAGCGAAATTTAATTTGTAAATACAAATTCTTATGTTATGAATAGAAACGATAGTAATTAAACCGTTCCTCATACTTTCAGTCAAGGCTGTACAATCTGCGGCCGTACGACCACATTAAAATATATGTACTGGCGGCCGTGATGTAATTAAAACTCCTTTGCCAAAACTTTTGATTTTCAAACTGCCCGAAACAGATGTTGTGTTACTGAAAAGAGTATTACAAGCCTAGCAGTCATATGCGTCAATCTTTTTGTAGACCTATTGTGTGCAAACAATGCGATAAAACAGGTAGTAAAAGCATCACAATATAGATTATGACGTAATAAACATTAAAACTGATTTTTATTGTGCAACTCAATCTGTTCATCATGTTGTAAATTAATGTGATAATAAATCCGGACCCCCCTTTTTAAAAAGTTTTGCGTAAATTAAATAGGCCCAAATCGTTTCCGTTTACCGCTGATAACAGGGAGTCGTTATCTCAAAGCCCTGAGCCTTCAATCTCTTGTATTCGCTTGTTATCTAATCGCCAATTATGACGTAACAAGGGTTTAATAAGGAGTTTTATGCGCTAACAATCGGAAAGTTACGTTCCGGCTGGAACGCTGGTTGCAATTTCTTGGTTGGTGTTAACTGCACTTAATGCAACATATTAAACTGTTTTTGCATTTGTATTGTTTCGACCTGCCAAACACGTAATAGTTTTGTCCCAAACATTAGATCGATGTTAATCGAGTTGTGTTATTAGGGTACACGGAATTTGTGACTGCCACAATTTATGCCTTCTACAGTTACCAACTTTAGTGCATTCGTGACATTGCGCAACTTTAGCATTATCGCTTTAGAAAGGCGTTCAGTCCTTGAGAATCTGTTCCCCCTTTTTAAGCAACGATTTTGATCACCTGACGCTTATCGCTTATCTTGCAGCTGCAGTTTTGCTGATTAAGCTAGATACCAGCGGCAAAACCAGGAAAATACAAAGCTGTCGCGAAAATTATTTGTTCTTTCTGTCAATTGGAGTTAGTGGCAGTTTAGCATGTGAATTACGTATTTAGTATCGTGCGGTCTAGCGTGTTTGCAAACACTTTTCGTAACAAAACTCTGTTCCAACTAGTACTTTTCGTAACAATTTTTTTCCAGCTAACACTTTTCCGAAACAAACTTTTCTTACGGCTAAAGCTTTTTGCGAGCTAAATTTATTCAAAACCGATGATTTTTGCAACTTAAAGGATGGTTGAAGCTAACAGTTCATGTAACAAAATTTTCTTACAACTATCACTTTTCGTAACAAAATTTTGTTTCATCTAACACTTTTTGTAACAAAATTTTGTTCAAGCTAACATTTTTTGTAACAAAATTTTGTTCCAACTAACAATTTTTGTAACAAAATTTTGTTCCAACTAACACTTTTCGCAACAAAATTTTGTTCCAACTAACTATGTTTTTGTAACAAAATTTTGTTCCAGCCAACACTTGTTGCCTCAAAATTTTGTTCCATCTAACACTTTTCCGTAACAAATTTTCTTAGAGCTTTAGCGTTTTGCGAGCTAAATTTATTGAAAACCGATGATTTTCGCAACTTAAAGTATGTTTCAAACTAACACTTTTCGTAACAAAATTTTGTAACAGCTAACACTTTTCGTAACAAAATTTTGTTACAGCTAACACTTTTCCGTAACAAATTTTCTTAGAGCTTTAGCTTTTTGGGAGCTAAATTTGTTTAAAACCGATGATTTTGAAACTTAAAGTATGTTTCCAGCTAATACTTTCCGCTACAAAATTTTGTTCCAGCTAACACTTTTCGTAACAATTTTGTTCTAACTAACACTTTTCCGTAACAAAATTTTCTTACGGCTAAAGCTTTTTGCGAGCTAAATTTATTAAAACCGATGATTTTCGCAACTTAAAGTATGTTTCAAACTAACCCTTTTTGTAACAAAATTTTGTTCCAACTAACACTTTTCGTAACAAAATTTTGTTCCATCTAACAGTTTTCCGTAACAAAACTTTGTTCCAGTTAACACTTTTCCGTAACAAAATTTTCTTGCAGCTATAGCTTTTTGTGAGCTAAATTTGTTTAAAACCGATGATTTTGAAACTTAAAGTATGTTTCCAGCTAATACTTTCCGCTACAAAATTTTGTTCCAGCTAACACTTTTCGTAACAATTTTGTTCTAACTAACACTTTTCCGTAACAAAATTTTCTTACGGCTAAAGCTTTTTGGGAGCTAAATTTGTTTAAAACCGATGATTTTGAAACTTAAAGTATGTTTCCAGCTAATACTTTTCGCAACAAAATTTTGTTCCAACTATCACTTTTCCGTGACCAAATTTTCTGCTAACAAATACCTTTTCTAACACATTTTAGTTCCAGCTAACACTTTTCCGTAACAAATTTTTGTTCCACCAAATAGTTTTGTAACGTAATTTCTTCCAATTAACAATTTTGTATCAAAATTTTGTGACAGCTAACACTTTTGGGAACGAAATTCAATTTTTATGGTTTCACCATGTATGTGCAGATTTAAAACACAAAATGTTTAAAATATGCTTAAAAATTCTCTTTGTCGCCACCTAATGAACAAAAAAATACGGTAACAAAATTTTTTGTTACACCCAATTTAACGATGTTTTTCTGTTCAAAAATTTTCGTTACGACATACCAGAAATTTTTGTAACTTGGAACAAAATTCGGAACAAAATTTTCGTTCCGAAACGAAATTGTTCAATTTGGAACGAAATTTTGTTACTCGGAACGGTTTCGCTAACGGTATTTCCGAGTTAATGGAAAATTGCATTATGCCCCATTACCTTGGGTATCGATGCAGTTAAGTGGAAAAATCATTTGATGTTTGACCCCGTCCCAGCGGTTATCGCTGCAATGTTTATGCCGGGATGTCCATCAAACTTATTGTAAGGACTTTGAATTTAAATTGGGCGCGACTTTTTTATTCTCGCTTAAAATCTGTGACGTATTTTCTTTCCCGCGCAAACTTCGAGCCCAGTGAGAAAGAAAGAAGCATCGCGGAACCAGGGTTGCCAGATGGCCTAAAAATCGGACAAAAAACGATAAATTGGCCTAATTTCACATGCTGTATCCGACGCCTAAAAATCATTAGGACATCTAGTTTTTTGTCCTAATATGTCCGAATTTTGCTGATTGAATAACTTTTTGTTTCCTTCCTATTTTTTGAAGGTTGCAAACCTTTTTTTACGACAAAATGTGGTTTAAAATTGCAACTTGTTTTGGGTAGTACCTTGTTTAGGACATTAAACACATAATTGTCAGCCAGTGAATGTTTGGCCATTGTTGTGTACAATGCGATTGTATTGTAATAAATGGTTATCTAAGGTGATATGAAGCAACAAGTTGACGAAACATTTTTTAAACGTTGCGAACCAATGATAAACGCTACAGCAACGTGTTGCAATTACCAACTAAATACTATTTCAAACATATCGTTTTTTTCGAACATGGTAAGTTTGTTGGGTTTTAAGTTTGGATTTCAGTTCTTGTGGTTGCACGCATAAGTGACGTCATATTTTACGTCCGCCGCTTTGCATTTGTGTACAACTTGGCGTTTATGAGTGTAGGGAATGTAAATGCACAGAAATAGCGGTTGGCACCTCGATATTAACACCTTGTTAGCAATTATACACTCTCGCTAAGGGTTGAGGTTTTTTTGTCCTAAAATGTCCGATTTTTAGACAAATACTGTCCGAATCCAGCCGACAGTACCTGGCAACCCTGCGCGGAACCGAACGTGGCACTGGTAACTGGTATAAGGCGAAGTCAGTTTTAGCTTTTGTTTACAGGTTTGTTTTATATTAACGAAGTACCGTTATTGTGTCTAAAGAGATTATGGCGTTTTGGAGGCAATACAGGAAATTGAATAAAGCAGTTAATGTCATGTTTTCACCATCATCCAGTGATAGTGATATTCGCCACGGTCTGTATTATAAGTGATATTCCATTGAGGCAGGATAAAAGAAGTGCAATAAATGGTGAAGAATGGTGATTTGAGTTAGGCTAGGCCCATTTTTCCACTCTGTTAAATTAATGTGGAATAGGTTCAAGACTTCAAGCCACAAATTATTTTGGGTTTTAAGACAATTGTTTTGTTTAAAGTAACGTCATAAAATCTGCACTGTGTCTCTTTAGTATACAGCCAACTTTACTTTATGACATGTTAAATAATGAAAATGGGAATTAAGTTTTTTTTTTTTTTTTTTTAAATTGATACAAATTTGCTACAGCTGGTTAAAAACCTGTATATTTAACTCCTACATAGTAAATTATTGTTTAAAGAACCCTCAGAATCTGGTGACTGCGAACTGGAGGTAATATCAGTTCCTGATGTTCCAGAGGAAGAAATGAATTACCTCGATGCCGAAAAGGTTTACGAAGTTTTTGTGTTTTGCTTCATTATTTCCATGGTTGATGTTCTCATTTAATTAGTGACCAAGAACATGTGTACATTAGTGTTTTTGTACATGTATGTGCTGCCCCGATAGTTGACCAACATTAAATGTATTGCATTTCCAGAACATGCATCGAATGAAAGAATTAAATATAAGTTTTGTTGATGAACTCTGTGAGTCACCTGTCCCTGGTACCCACCAAGTTTATGGCAATCAATTTACTTTTTGCATAGAATGTATACATATCATGGTGCAAAAATGTTTCCTTCCAAGTTATACTTTTTTATGGTGCAGATATCAGTACAACTTCTACCAACCTTAATGGAGGGCTTTCGGCAAAAACTGCAATGTCACAACTTCGTAAGTTTGAGTTTTAATGTTTTTTTTAATTGGTAAAATTTGTTTTGTGGGTAGAAAATGGTTTGTCTTGATTGTGCTTTTTGTTTGTTTGAATATACTGCACTGTAAGTAAGCATATACAGTATAGCACAATGTTATTTAGGTTTTCAAAGAAAGGTATTGTTTATGCTCCAAAACATTACACAAAAGATTGATGGAATTGGACGAAATCACCTCCCCCAAACAGATCCATTTCATCTTGAGAAGATCAGTAATATAGAAGGGTTTAAAAAACAATAGAGTTACAGATTGAAAATGAAAAACAGCAAAACCTGCTGGTAAGTATTTTTGTTTGCAAGCCAATTACAAATTGATTTGTAATGTTCACATAAGGTACTTTAGTGTAGTACAATATATTTTGATTAATTCTTAAAAAGTTTGTCATAAAACACAAATACAATATCTAAGGATGCATTTTTCTCTTTGTGACCCAAATTAGTTTATTGGTAGTCAACATTTGGTCAACTTTAAATGTCGACACTTTAATCTGGTGGTACCGAACGCTGCACAGTATCTCAGGAAAGTGTGTGAAACATCATATACCAACAAATAGGGTTTGGAACAAACTGGACTAGTTGCGGCATAAATTGTTTTCTGAATATTTAAAAAAAATAGCCAAGCATGGCTCATTTTTGCAAAAAATAAACATTTTGACAGAAAATTTTTGTACATTCATAATTAACTCAAAAATGCTGATGAGAAGAGCTTTTTGAGAACTTAACATGTGGTACCACACAGTGTTTAGTAGGGATGTGCCAAAACTGCAATAGTTCTGTTTGGCCGAGCACCGAGCATCTCACTTTAATGCTCGGTGCTCGGCCGAGCACGCTCGGTGCATTATGACGTCACAAAAATCCCCTTTCTAAGTTTTAGCTCTATAAGGTCTCTTACGTCAGTGTTTTATTAAGCTGTACATGCCCATAAAGTACGCATTTTTCCACCATCGAGTACATTTGAAAAATCATTCGTTTTTGTTCATAGACACCCGTAAGGACACTAGTTGTATGTTAGCAGGGCATTATTATGCAAATTTAACGTTCGGGTCAGTTTGTGCAACTGCTCGGCCGAGCACCGAGTATTAAAAACAGCGATGCTCGGTACCGAGTACTCGGGTTCTGGCTCGGCTCGGCCCATCCCTAGTGTTTAGTACCACCCCTTTAATATGTGGTTTCCAATCCACTTTAAAATTCATTTTTTTGTTCCAAATGCTATCAGTGACACAGGCATTTTTGCTCAGTTGAAAACAATCCATTTATGTTAATGTTCTGCAGAGACTACAGCTGAAACTTATTGGTAGGAACACGGCTAAGGACAGTGTCAATTAAATTCAGAAAAGGTAAAATGGTTTTGGATGCAGATGCTTTTGAATTAATGCAATAACAAAATTTACTCTGTATCCTTTTCTGTAGAATATTTACAAATTCGTTTATGGCAAACATGAACATTCAAGGAGGGCATGGAAAAGTGACTTTTTCAAAATCCGCATTATTATCCCCATTAAGTTATACTTGGTAAGTTGCTTCTTTTGTCACAATATTTATTTTCTACATGTATACATTTCAGGCATGCTTTCAGGCAACTACTCTGCTTTGCCATTAAAGCAACATGTTGCATGCCCTTTATTGTGGGTCCTCTTTCCCAATTTTTACCTTCTGCGTTCCCCATTTTAAAATTGACCTATTCTCTCGTGTGTTGTTGCATGAGTCACATGTTGTATAATATAGATTTGCTTGTTTTTCTTACAAAACCATTTTTTTGCAGAGGCAGTGCTGGAACTTCATCCAAATGTGCTGGAGACCGCATATACAAAGGCCGTTGGGTTGGGGGTTACTTGAAACATGCGCCTGCTAGAAAAGGAGGTCGCTTGTCCTCCAATTCAAGTTCGCCCACTTGAACTTTTCATGTTGGGTACCAGTTGAACTGGACCAGTGGTGTTGTTCATTTTACTTTTTCGCAGTCTTTTCATACATCTTCGTTTCCTTTCATTAAATATTTTTAACTTGAAGGTGGTGGACTACTTACGACGACTATTTGACGTCTTGTACAGACGAAAAATGGACGTCGATAGGCGAGAACAGGCGTCTTTTGGACATGGGTTTTCGACTAAATATTGACGCAGAATAGGCATCCGAAAGGAGATCAACGAATGAATTTCGACGTCAAATTGACGTCCAGCTAAACACGTCTTAATTTGAAACCGTTATGGACGTCTTTTGCGTTTGCACTTTCGACCAAAAATGTACCAGGTTTCGACCACTAGTAGAAAAAACGAATAAGTTTCGACGTCAAATTGACGTCCACCTAAACACGTCTTAATTTGGGACCGTTATCGACGTCTTTTGCATTTGCACTTTCGACCAAAAACGTACCAGGTTTCGACCACTAGTAGAAAAAACGAATAAGTTTCGACGTCAATCCGACGTCCAGTTAAATACGTCTTAATTTGGGACCTTTATCGACGTCTTTTGAATTTGCATTTTCATGTGGTATAAACCGAATTTTGTTGTGTTGTTAAATGCTAATCAAAAGTAATTGTTAAAACGTACGTTCTTTGTGATTTTGTGTAGAAAAAGCTATTGCTCAGTATTTGTTTATTATCACGATTGTTAAAGCTTGTTTTGCATTAATGATTATTCGTTTTTTTTATTGATAAAAATGTAATGCCGCGGTATGTCATTATGTTTTTTTAATATTGTACGTTGTGTAACGTAATGTGATTGTTTTTGATTGGATTTTTTAACGCACCACTGAAACGTAACAAATGTGTACATTAAACGCCGACTTATCTGGACTTTATGAAACTCGTGCAAAATTGTGCAAAAAGGTGATTTCACAAGGGCAGCAGCTTTTAATGTAAGTTTGAAGGACGATAGTGTGACATATGTCAGGATGAACGGAAATAAGAGCCTGTAATGTCAGTGCACTGTTGTTTTTTCTTAACACATTTTATAATGCTTTCTGTTTTAGTGCGTTACACTAAGCAGGAAGCACCTTGACAGTACGAAGATGAAAATAAACAGAGAAAGTAATTTAGGTTAGATATAGGAAAAAAGAAAAAAACGCGTAGGGTAGTTACACCAGAAAACTGTTTAACAAGTCTTTGGCTTTAATTTTGTTTTAGCATGATAGAATGCTCACAATCACAATTTACTTTTCACATCATCGTACAAAGCAAATTTTAAAATTGTACCAGTCATAATAATAAAACACTTTATAAAATCACTAACATTAGACACAAAAACAAATAAACAAAAAACAAACACAATTAAATTTTGCTAGTGCTACTGCGAGTTTGACTTAAATGTGAAGTTTTTGTGGCTTGCGTCGATCTGGACACAAAACGTTTTTTGGGTCTCCTAAATTTTGCATAAATTTTATCAATAATGTTTGAATAAAGAATCGGGTTAAGAGCACTATTGATTGGCGGTAACACTGTCGCTGCTAGAGCATACGAGATTCTGTCGATCTGGATTCCGTTGAAGTTGATAAAAACCATAATAGAAAGTGGAATCCAGCAGAAGAAGTCAGTTACAATCAAACGAATAACTTTTCTTTGCATGTCTGCCAAAAAAGATTTTTTAGTTGATCTTTCATGACTGGAGAGTATTATCTGATGTATGCGATTTGAACAGAACGTCGAAATGTCAGGTAAAGCAATAAATTTGGCACAAGTACTTATTCAGTTTCTATATTATTTGTGCAGTAGTGTTTGGTTTCAGCCGGTTTGCACCGGTTCTGTAGAACCGTCTCACGAAATTTTATGAGATCAGCGAACCGATTAGCATTACTGGTTAATGTCAATGGACTTTTTTTTAACAGAACCGGCTGAAAAATATGACTTTGTGATAGAACCGGCTGACAAAAATTTTTAATCCCACCACAAAAAATAGGTTGAACAAACCTGAAGATATTGCTTTGTCTTTTCTTGATGCAAAGGCTGATGGCTCTAGCCTTTAGGACTATTATAATGTACGTGATTGGCACAAAAACAAACACCAGGAAATTTAGAATGGAAATTGCAAGAGAAAACTTCCACGATTGATCATTCGGGGTTACAAACAGATTCGGAATACACACGCTATTAGCGCTGTAATATCTAAAGAGTCAATACAACTTAATATTGAACAAACGTTTGCAAACGTACAGATTCTAAACTAACAAAACAAATACATGGTAGAAACTTAGTTGAACGAAAAACTACAATAATGATCTAACTTATTTGTTTTAGACTAGTCAGTTGGAATATGAAACTTTTGGCAAATGCTCACCCAAAAAGACTTGTATCTTTTAAATATGTCTCCAAAATGGCATAGGACGAGTAGAAACGTTCCAATTCATTCCAGGATTGAATATTAGATACTTGTTGAACCACTGAGTCAGATTGATTAGATAAATACGGGGAAAGTGTCAGTAGCTTGATTGTAAAGTTTTTTGCGGCATCAAAAGAAACCACAACGTTGCTAAAATAGGGATTGCTTTCAATCAAGGCTTGATCTACTAAGGTGCTCTGTTGGTAGACTGACAAGGGAACGAGAGCAAAAGTGAAAGACACCGCCCATGTAGATGCAATCAATGCAAGAGAAAAACGAACGCTCGGTTTGCTCAAAGCGACAAAAGGCAGGAAAAAATGAATATGATAGTTTAACGTCCGAGAGAAAAACTTCAACAATACTTGACTACAAAACATTTGTTTGTGTTGAAAATTTTGAAAATATCTATGTTATAATGGTAACATATCCAATGACAGAAGATTTTTGATAAGTGCATACCGGATAATGTCACATTCTGGTTTGTTAAATGGAAAATGGAGATGCTGTGCTTTTATGTGGGAAAAACTCTGGTTAATTCTATACTCTGAGTAATTGAATAAGAATTAAATTTGCGATTATTCAGAATTGTATTTGTTTAATATGAAAAAAAACAAAATTTTACATTTTACCTTTACGACAGCGTACAGACGGGTAACTGTCAAAAACAACATCGTCAATACGGAAGTATCGCTTGATAAAACAACCAATACTCCCATAACAACACACGATTGACTGCTAAGCCATTCTAGAGACTTTGAGCAATATCTTCCACTGTAAACCACTCCCGCTATTCCCAACATGAACAGGTAAATTGACATTAGAAAATCCGCAACCGCTAGATTTAACACCAGCATGTGATTGGTGCGCAGTGATGCGGCACGGACCATGTCGAAAACTTTCTTTAGGGCCCTGCTTTCGCCAATGATGACTGTCTAAATATTGTATTAATGCATATTTAGTGTTTTTCTTAAAAATGTGGACCTCGATACAGAAACCTGTGTACAAGAATTACGATCGTTAACCATAAATAAGTTGTAAGTTAGATGAAGCTAATACGCAAATCATAATATCGTAACTTGCTTTATTTAAATGAGTAAAATAGCAATTTGTTTAAAAAACAACAAATTCCTCTGATCAATTGCTGCCTAAAGCAAACTTTTGCTTAATCGTTGAATAATTGTTTTCGGCTTAACTCAACTAAATTCAATTTTGGCTGAGTCAGTGCATAAGTATTCAGAGCAGACTAGGACTCACCAGTTAAACTTAGCTTTTTGACAAACGTCTCACCATTGAACCTCGGGAGAAGAACAGAAAAACCTGTCCTGACATTGTGTTTCTGCAATCTCCATGGTTCTAACACGGATTCAAATAAAAATGCTCCTTTTCTGAAAAAATGATTTTTTTTATTAAACAAGTAAACATAAGAGGCATGCTGACTCCAGCTTACTAAAATAAGCTTTCCACCGGACAGTAACATTTTGATTGCTTATCAATTTGCTTGGCTACGTGACAACAAATCCCCACAGATGATTTTGAGTCAGTTGAACATCTTCAAAACTGGAGGTGTTGTTAGATATTGATACTTTAATGTATAAAGCTTTTGCAGCTGTGCATTGGGCATATACTATCGTCACATTTTCACTTTGAGACGTGAGCTGGTGATCACTTTCTCCACTGAAGAACTCTAAATGTAAAAAATGTATTGTTAGTACTTGCAAGGGTAAAAGATAGTATTCTTCTGGTACATTTGTTTATTTATTTTAACAAAATCGGCTCATCAACATTGTTTTGCTTTCATTTTGATTTTTAGTCAGTGAAATAAGACGATGAGATGTAACTCAGTGGTACTTAAACGGGGTTCGAACGAACCCCAGGGGTTCGGCAATGCCGAATAAGGGGTTCGACGAAGGTCTTTTTGAAGTACAATACAAATACTCGTTTTTTGTCAAACTTTAGGGTCCGTAAACATGTTTATTAAAATATACGTATTGGCGGCCGTGGCGTAAATAAAACTCTTTTGCTATATATTTTGATTTTTAAACTGCTCTAAACAGTTTTTGTGGTACTAAAAAGTGTACCAGCCTAGTAACCATATGCGTCAGGCTTTCTGTACGCCTATTGTGTGCAAACAATGAGAACAAAACAGGTACCTCAAGCTTCACAATATAGATTATGACATCATAAACACTTTACTGATCTCCACGCAATGCAGCCCCCTGCACTAAAGTTTTATTTATTTTTTGACATAACAAAGAGCATTGTGCGTGTTGATTGCAAGCCGAAAAACAACGAAATTTTGTTAGTAGCAAAAATTTATTACTTCATCTTTTTCATGTTTGTGTACAGATGCTAAAAATACAATGCTTCATTTTGGTAAAAACCAAAAAATGCCGAAATTATAGCAATCCTGAAACAAAAGTTGCTTGCATCATTATATCAGAACTTAACAAAATGACAAACAGTAAATGCTGCCACTACGTTTGAACAAAAACTCATTATGACCCACCAAACAAAATGGGTTAAAAACCTAGGATGTGACTTTGGGGTTCGGCCGTTGTAAAAAGGTTAAGAACCACTGCTTTAACTTAAAGACCGTTCATTCTTTAGGCGCAATCGTTTAACTTATTTTTGTAAAATTTTGTTAATTTTCATTTTTTTTGTCAGATTTTAGTTTGTGAAAATAGAAAATGCCAGGTGGGCTCCAACTGTTCCATTTGCTTTCCGTGGAATGTTCGGCTTTGACCTTACGTTTGTACGAAACAGAATTTACTTACTTAGCAAGCAGTTTCGTCCTGCAAACCAGGGCTGACACACGCATTTGTATCCATTAGGCAACTCAACACACGTTCCATAATTGTAACGTCCCGTGAACGCGCCCCGGTTACAGCGCGGAACGTCACACGAGGGGGGATTGAAACGCGATTCCTAAAGGTCTCCAGCACGCAGTCCACACAGATAGGGTGTTTTGTAGATCTTATATTCAAACACTTTCAATGAAGAATGAAGAGGACGGTGGGAGGCGATAGAAACGAATAGGAAACGGTTTCTACAAAGACATGGTATTAGCACTGTGCTTTAAATGTAGAATGTAACTTTAAGCTCACCAACTGTTATGGGAACCGGAAGAAAACAAATAACATGGGCGATCCCAGAAATCACTGTCACACACCTAAATACACAATAAAACATGAGACCACAATATGCCATTATGACGTCATACACAATGCTTACCAAGCCATGTAGAGCAACAGTGTAGAAAGTCACGCTTCACGTGATTATCGTATAAGAACGCTGCATAAACAATTACAACTTTAGCAACTTGAACGAACCCAACTACACGTACAGTACGACTATTAAAAAAGGGAAATGACATTTAGGTCATTGCAGTTTAGGTCAAATTCACAGCGGTTAGCATTCATTATGGTAATTCACAATATTGAGTCATTAAACACATATATACGGGTGACACTAAAACGCTGAATGGGCGGGACGGGCGGAATGGAGGGCGGGACGTCGCGGGAGATGGCGGGACGTCGTGAAAACCGCTAAATATCGGGTGAAATTGCTGACGGTTGGAGCTATTAAGGTTGGGATGAGGTTTTATAATAGAAAATCATTAAAAAAAATTCCGCCGAACACTACATTCCGCGCCCGAAACGTCCCGCCATCTCCCGCGACGTCCCGCCATAGCATTTTTGCCTAATGTCAGGAAATAGTTGAATAAGTTTTAGGCAGGGACATTTTTTGATTCATATACTATTATAAAACCTCAACCTAACCCTAATAGCACTAACCGTCAGCAATTTACCCGATATTGAGCGGTTTCCGCGACGTCCCGCCCATTCAGCGTTTTAGTGTCACCCATATATACAAAGTGACTCACCAATAATCGTCAACACGACAATAAACAGCTTTTCTACAACAACCGACGCAGCACCGTGCTCCACGGAAGTCAGCAACGAAAAGAACTAAACCACGTTGCGTTATTACACAAAACTGGCAGTCCATTGTTACGTCACACAACGCACTAGGTTACAACCACTGATCTCTATAAACCCTGGATTGCGCTACTGGCCGTCACGGTTGAAGCAAATTGAAGCGTAATGGCGGCTCAAAAGGAAGCCCCAAAAATGCATTGCGGGCAATGGGGAGAGAGTGGAAAAATGACGATAACTTTTGTTTTAGGCATTTGTACAGCGATTTTTGCAGATATGATTTGTAGATTAATAGGACGCATGTATTCGAGTGTGTAATAACCTATAAATATGCGTAGATTGACTGTGATGTCTATTAGTGTAGGTGTACTGGATATACGTTATTAAGTTAGTGTTGAAATAAATCATTACTAAGTGGAAATAAATGTTTTATTATGCAATATAAGTGGTTTGCGTGCTTTTTTAAGTATTATGACACTGCAAGATTACAATCCAGCCTTTTTCGACAACAAATACACTACAGAGGGATTGGAAACAGATTAAATATTTTTTGTGTGTATACTGTTCTACTTCCACTGTGTATGTTTTGTAATCATTTCTAACACTGTCTGTAGCATGATATGCTGCACATTTTAAACTTAAACAACTTTGAGGTTGTTGTTGTTTTATTTTGTGAATGCACCATCTGTTATAATCAGGGAGTCGAACCGCTTGTCATATGGGTTCAGGTTCGGTTCGGGTTCACTTGGTTTTGTTTTTAAGGGTTCGGGTTCGGTTCAGGTCTTTAAAAATGTAAATTTTCGGGTTCGGGTTTTGTTCCGGTTTGGGCAAATTATCCGGTTCGAACCGGTTTGCGGTTTTTAAACCGGTTCAAATTTTTATTGGTTTCAATTTAATTCTCCCCATCATTACCTGGCCTTATCAAACTCCAAAAAAAATTTGCCCGTGCACTGTTATTTTTGACACGCCCTATAAGTGTTATGTCGTGTATTCTTCAGTGTGCTGTTTTGAAAAAAAATCACAAAATGTAGGCTAAATCAGACTGCATTTTTTACTGGTTCGGTTCCGGTTCGGGTCGAACGCCAAACAAAATACGGGGTTCAACACCGGTTCGGGTTTTAAGAAAATCGTAATTAGCGGTTCGGGTTCGGTTCGGGTTTAATGAAATTAACCGCTCAAACCGGTTCGCGGGTTCGGGTTCAGTTCCGGTTCGACTCCCTGGTTATAATGGTGATCATCTGACAAAAAATACAGGATATCTGTATGAACTTGGCTGGTGTATTTGTTGCCTTCAGTCCTGTTTAGCAAGAATTTAAGTGATAACTGGTGTACAGGTGTGTTTTTGCAGAAAATTGCTTATTAAGTAGAATAAAAACAATATTTCATGATTCTGACTGAAATAGTACATAAATAGGCAACTCATTTGGGTAGTTAAACTTGTCCACCCTAACTGCTATGATGTCTTAAATGCATTTATATGAACATGTATCTCTTTGAGATATTAGAATTTTGTTAAGAGTTTGTAGTTTGAGAATTTACAACATTAGAAAACAATTTATTCAACACATGTTGGTTGCAAACTGAAAAGGGTAGATTAAATGAGCTAATTGTGAGCTTAGATTTATGGTTTGTAACATAAAAGCAAAATAATGTTGAACCTACTACAAAAAAACTTTTAAACAGCCATATTTTAGCTCCAATGACCTTGCTGACAATTAAAAACAGCAGTTTGGATCAGCACAAGGTGATGCTAAATAAAGTATCACATCGTCTTGTGTGAAGAAAATAGCCATTCTTGTTGGATTTGTGTCTTAAATATTAATAAATGCATGTAAACTACTTATACTGCACAATAAAACATTTATTACCACTCAATAATGATTTATTTCAACATTAACTGAACAATGTATTCCCAGTACACATACACTAATACACATCACAATCAATCTACGCATATTTATTGGTTATTACACACTGGAATACATGCGTCCTATTAATCTACAAATCATATCTGCAAAAATCGCTACACAAATGCCTAAAATAAAAATTATCGTCATTTTTCCACTCTCTCCCCATTGGCCGCAATGCATTGTTTGGGCTTCCTTTTGAGCCGCCATTACGCTTCAATTTGCTTCAAAAATCACCCAACCGTTCAACGGAGTAGCGCAATCCAGTGTTTATAGAGATCAGTGGTTACAACACAAGTTGTACTAAGGAAATGCGGGAATCTATAGAAATCGGCAATTACTGGAAAATAAGATGTAACAATAATGTTTGCAAGGATTTTCACGGCAATGCTCCTGTAAAGACCTGTAATTGATCAAAGTACAATGTTCGAATTACAAAATTTTCCTTCTGCAGGGCCAAAACAAGGACTTTGACCGCAATAAAGTCTTTCAGAGGAAAATAAATTTGTTTTTAGTTTTAATTGCTTCCAATTACCTATTTGTAAGCAATAATGATGCAGAAAATGTAATTAAGTGTTACAACAAGCTTGGATAAACAACGTTTAGGTACAAACACCATACACAGTTTGTTTAAAAATGTCTGAATGTATGAACAATAATATCCAACCTTATCTTTGTTCTGAAGCTGTCCACAAATTTACAAACACATAAACATGTTTTGCAACAAATTAAGATATGATACTTTCCATTTTAACTTTTAACATAACAACGTTGAATTAAATTTCAACATAAGCCTAGTTTATTTGTAAAAGGAAAGTTTTAATGAAACTACTTGAGTTGTATTTTATGATTACCATCTTTGCAATTCGCTAATTTAGCCAGAGCAAGCAGAACCATGAGTTTCACGACCCTTGACATTTTACAACCTTCTGCTGCGAACCAATTGCAATAAATGAGCGCCCAATGATTGGGGAACACTTCCTAAACATGCTCGCAAACCTTTTTTGTGGATTTACGTCCTGCTTAAACGCTTTAGTTATCACGTGACTGGATTCAAAATTTGGGAGAGAACTAAATTGCGAAAGATTTTTGCCTGATAGATTTGAGGTTTTATTGCGGTATGGGCAACTGATGAGAGTTATAAGCATGTTTTTGCAAATGCAGGTTCGTTATGCGAATTGTAAAAGGTAGGTAGCCTACATGCTTAAAAACAAATGCTCGTTTTAAAAAGATTGCTCCTTTATGCACTTTGACCAAAAGCAAAATGTAACAACAACTTTCGCAACAAATTTGCACGCAAGTAATAATTAGATGCATAACCACATAAATGATAGGCTAAGTACGAGATTACACTAAAATCAAAACTAAACCAAAACGTATTTTGCTTTTTATGTATAATTGATCCTTCCTCGTCCAACAAAGTAACGGAATGGATTTGGCTGTCTTTGAAAATCATTAACAAACAGGTAACCTGAAAACCTTTTCGAATATTCCTTCAAAAAAATTATCTCAAACGAAATTGTAGTTTCAAATACACAGCACTACCACTTACAGTGTCCGGTGCATTGGTAAAAGTTCGACCGCTTGGTGTAGATACAAATACTTTTACATATCCAGTAGCATGTCTAAGTATACCGATAAAAAACGCAGTTACGGTGCGAAAACAGACCTTTAGAAACCTGTTGTGTAAAGTAAAATTTACACATAAACAACGTAAGCGCTTTTTATTAGTGTTTTGTTCATTTAAAGTGATTTAGATACAGATACATACATATCACAGGCTTTTCCAAAAAAGCATTATTTCTCTAACATTAGGCCATGGACACGGGATCCTAAATTAATATGAATAAATTTTAAAAAAGCTGAAAGTTCCATTATTTTTCGCTAGTATCCCAATCCCAATAGAAAATGAGTTTGTTAAATATCATAAAATAAAACGTTATCAAAACTTTACCACAATACCATTGTCGCAAACTAGTCGGGTCAGATATCCCTACTGTTGCTATTTGTGTTGACGCTGTCTTTGGCACACCGAGAACTTTCGAGATGTTTACTGTATTCTCTCCACAATAGAATGACCTCCTTTACAAAACCACACCACAGCTCACAAAAACATCAGGTTACTCAAGGTCAGAACATGGCGTGATGCTAGAAACCATCAGACGCATTGTTACGTCATAGAACGTCTAAAGTTGTTAATGTTATGGGCGATTTCAAAACACTATACAAGTAAATTTGTGGCAACCATTTACTTCTCTGCAGTTTTCATATATACCACATCCTTATTTTTATCACTTTTTTGCCTTGTTATTTTACGAAAGCAAAATGTTTATTGCCAAACAAAAAAACATCACATATAAACCGACAGGATTTTATTGCGTGCACAAAATAATCAAGATTTCAATATCAAATATTAATTATTATCATACAACAAATTAAACACAATGGTAAATGTATCGCTAGCTGATCTTGTTACAAATATACAAAGCTTATATATTACCAATGCAAACAGGTTTTGGGTTCTATCAAGTTAATTTTTTTCCGCAAAGGCATGTACTAAAAAAGTTCATAAAAGGCAGGAAACAATAATTTGTCAAACTATTACAATTATACCATTGTGGAATTGTCGTTTGTCTGAGATATCACTGCAAAACAAAGAGCAGAAATTATTTTTCAACGAAATCTCATTTGGTTGGTAAAGCTTTAACAACAAGATCGTAGATCATAACACGCCAGGCACATTTGAAGCGTACAGATTCAGCCGGCCACCAACCATGCACGTGTGGCAAGGCGTGCTCTTTTAACTTATTCGCTTTAGTATTCGTTTTGGTCTGTTAAAAGTAAGATGCACAACAACTTTTTACCCCTTTTGCACTTGGGCCCAATATATCCAGGAAGGCAAGAGCATTCGAACCCATTCCATCTGTTTCGACAAGTTCCACCGTTGTGACAAAACCTAGTGTTTATGGCATCTTCATCTGTTAAATATATATCTTTATATATCAGGCGTCGATTTTCCCCAATGGAAGTTTGAACAAACTGTTTGGCTTTAACGGCTTAACCCTGTAATATTTTCTTTTAATGTCACCACGTAAAAAAGATGCGAATTCTGGCTAAAAAGCATGCCAGTTCAATATGAACCCACACTTATTGTTTTATTTGAGTGAATATCTCACTTACATCTCACCAAAATATGCTTTCCAGTGCACCTCCAATGTTTGGTTACCCAGACCCAAGCGTTTGTGTGTTCTTCTTGCAAAAACTTTAAATCCGTGTTTTTTTATTCTTATGTAGCTCTGATCGAAACGATGGGGCAGATCTTTATAACCCACTACAACGGCAGAAACACCTACAGCCAGAACTTGGTAGCATTTGTCATAGGGTACTTTAATAGATTTTATGTTTCTGTGACCGTATTGTCGAGGAACAGAGTAAATGCCACTTCTGCAAAAGTGATTTAATAGTCTCATGCTCTTGTATAGTATTTGTATCAATGTGATTTGTTTGTAAGCTGAAGACAGCACACACAGTTTCGACCTACAAGCTCCATATCTGATTGCAACCTTTGTCTATTTTCAACGAACATCTTATAAGTTTATAGAGAGCTCTTCTGGCAAATGGAATTTTATTCCGACGTTTCGATGTCCTACACAGGTCGTCTTCTATAGGGTAAATTCATTCTTTTTTCCTTTGTTTATCGTGCACTGTACTAGTCGCATTCAGTGTTATTTACCCTGATGAACAGACATCGAAACGTCGGAATAAAATTATATTTGCCAGAAAATCTCTCCATAAACTTGATATTATGCCTGGCAGCAGTAGCTTATATATTGAACATCTTATAAAACGCTTACCAATTTCGCAATTTACGACACTAAATCGTCTGGCGCATATGCAACAAAACCACTCCTGAGTATCGACGCAAGTGCCATTGTTCTTGCACGGGCCTGATGCACATGCAGGAACATCTGGAACAAAACAAATCGAATAAAAATGTTAAAAATCACTATTTGTTTTAACGATACCTAAACACGCACGTGAGGTGGCACCAAGAAACTTTATTGCACAAGAAATAACTTCTATTGGTACGCCAAAGACTTTTTAAAAAAAAACTTCAGCAAACATACAGCCGATTTTGCTTTTAGTCAGTTTACGCCCGTTTTCAACATTGTTCAAATACTTCTTTTTAGTTTAATTGATTTTATTTACAAACATCACCTTTACTGTTTATAACTTTATATCTTGTTCTGGACGATGCAAATACAAACAAATAAAAAGGCTCTGTATAAGTTTTTGTTTAAGAGATATTTACCGCAAATTCACTTACAAACGTCACAAAACCTTCCAGTATATCTTTCTGCACAAGTGCAAACGAATCCATCAATTGCATTTCTGCACGTTCCGTCGTTCCAGCACGGGTTGGTGTCAAAATTTAATGGTTCTAAAATCACCAATATTATAGCATAATTTTAACGCATGTTATAATGAATTTTACCCACTAAAGTATGCTTTCCATTGAATTATCAAAATGGTCTCATTTTGATAGTTGTTCCAATTGCTTGGTAGCTTGACAACAAAACCCCACAGGTAAAGCTCAGTTTGTTGAACTTCCTCAAAGTTGGAAGTATCGTTACGTATTGAAACTTCCAACTTGATAGCTTTTACAATTTTGCAGCTATTATATACCACCGTCACATTTTTACTTTCTGGTGTAATCCTGTATTTAAGTTTGGAAAGCATGTATCCTAAACATAAAAAGATTCGTTTACCTGCTTTCTCAAATGAGTGTCGATTAAATCAGCCTGTTTCATGTAAAAGTGGTCAACAGTATATTCATTTTTCATAGCTTGACTAAAAGCGAGAATATAGCCTATTACCTTTTTATTTTGGAATATTGCGTTTTGTTTTTTGTTTCTGTGTCAAAACTTTTGTTGAGACGAGGTTGCTACTGTTGGCATAATTGAACTTTTGTAATAAAAAGGTGAGTTTGAACTATTCTGATTACGTTGTGCACAAAGAAATTTACTTACTACGGGTGCAATTTTTTCCAGCATACGAGGGTGGGCATAAGCATTGGTAGTCATTTGCCGATTCAACACACCTTCCATAGTTCTTGCAGGGTTTCGCGAGGCAATGCACAATTTCTAAAAAAAAAACGGAAGACAAATTAAAGAGAAGAGATTTTGCTGAACGAAAGTCATGTTTTCCATTTTACTTGCTTGTAATTATCAAGTAATCTATTATTTGGTTTAACGCGGTAATAAGTTCTTTATAAGGTAAACTGACAATTAAACTAGGGATTTTAACATACATTTTAAACGACTTCGATAAATTTAGAATATTGTTTAGACGCCTTGGTTTTAGTCCGGTCACCAGCACGCAAAATTATATTATATGGAGGGCCCAAGTATCAAAAAAGTGACGTTGTAATACACTCCAAAATCGATGTATTTAGACTATTTTTTTATCTAAAAAGCAAAAAAAAAATATTACATTAAACAATGCCCTAGTGTTTGGCATCAAACATAATTTACGTTTCTGCAAGGATTTTAAAATGTAAATCTAAAATTTGGACCGGCTAGGTGTGCAGACAAACTAGATTTTTGTCTCTTATTACAACTCTACATCCAGAATGTAGGATGCAAGTCATGAACTTTGCAGATAAATACCTCACAAGGTTCTAACTGGCTCCTGTTGACGAAGCTAGTGTAGCAAACAAGATAATTTACTTACTTTTGTCACAAAATTTTCCCCAGTAACCTCTCAGGCATACGCAGTCAGGACCGGTATTGCCATTAATGCAGCCTCTAGCATTTACGCAAGGGCTCTTGCAACATACTTGCTGAATCTGTAAATGCAAAGCAACTTTAAAAAAATGTCTAAAAGTCTCGCACATCACATGAAAACACAATTGCTAAAAGTGTTGTTTTATAGATGCTGAAGTTTTTATATATTGTCCGTTTGTTTCAGTGATTCTTCTTTTTGTTACGAAATATGAGGTTTGGTATTGTTTCAAGTCACTGCACATAATTTTTAAGCTTTGTTTGCTAATTGACAGCAGTTTGATAAAATGAAATGTTTCTTGATTGATTACCAACCAGTTTCCTACCAAAATATGCAGTGTATTGTAGCCTTGCGTATTTCTGATTCCACCCATGAAATAAATGGTCAGTTCTGATGACGCCAACCCGAAATCCCCATTCAAAAATTCCCAATAGAGCTGTGCGAAAGGTGTCGGGGTATTCCTGTTGTCCTATAACTTCGGTCAAAATTTCCGTCGCTGTCCCGTTTACACATTGCTCGTACGGTACGTCCATGGTTTTAGAATAAGGAGGGACATATTTATGGGATCCGAGATCACGTTGCCCGCTTATCTTAGTTACTATGAGAAAGTAACGGTACAAGTTGAGAGTTTAGTAGTTTGTAATGTCATACTCACACAGAATCAATAAATGCAACTTTTCGTTAGAAATTGACTTACATAACTAGCAAGTCAATCATTTTGAACAATTTTGGTCTTATAGCTACATGTATGTATATATTATTACTTTTAATCACTGAAAAGCAGTATGTAGTGGTAGGGAAAAAATTAGCGCTTCTTTCAACGCTAGAGCGACTTTCATTGTCTTTCAACAAACGGGATGCACACATGTCGGAACATTACATGTTGTCACTTGAGCCGTTTTTTAAAGCGCGAAGTATATATCTGCAACGTTTAACTACCAGGCTTTGTGAATCACTCGATTCGAATCGATTTTTACGTGTTTGAAAAAGCACATCAAAATAAAACAAGCAAAAAATGAAACATACCTAAATCGCAATTTGAACCTCCAGTGCCTTTTAGGCAATTGCAGTTGTATCTGTTGTCAAGGTCTGTGCAAGTTCCAGTATTGCAAGGATTTGGTTGACATTGAGCGTACACTAAAAATACATTAAATTTTTTTACTAGTCTTAAGAAAAACTGTTTTTGTTTTACACATAATTTAATCAGCAGAGCCAAGTAATAACATTTGTGTACATTTAAAGCTAGGAATGCACACACTGGTTACGTAAGGTCGGTGCGTGCAAAAATTGATAAAAAGAGGCTACTCTATGCTCCGGCTATCGCATCAGGCGATAATGGTAAAGGTTTAGATCTTTTTGCATTGTTAAGTGTGGGCGACTGTCTTGCACATCGCTTCACGACCGGAAGTGAAAAACAGAGAAACTTGATTGGAAAACTTTTTTATGAGGGCGAGACTTCGCAACCTGGATATAACCGGCCAACGACAAATTTCGTCGAAAATGCAAATTCTGAGGCCGTCTTGCTTCAGTTTTTTTTATAATAACGGAAGTGCCCAGTCAATCGCGGTCTACTGTTAAATAACGTTTAAGTCCCATTTTGGTTGCGAGGAGTGCGGTGAGTATACGTCTTTTTATCTGGTATGATGTTTTACCTTGTTAAATGTCCGTGGCTTAAAAATCTGGTCAAATGTCTGTGACTAAAATTAAAAGGGAGTAACTATCCCAAATTTTAGTCGTCCAATGTAGGCAACGCAACGTACATTGTATACTTACCTCGTGTATTGGTTTTGCGGTGTTAATACCAGACTGGTTGGTAACGGTAGACTGCGGGCTTCATACGTAAACTTAGGTCAAAAATAGCTGCTTCCTACTTATAATATTGCATGAGCTTGTTAAAGGCAAGTAAAAAAGGCCGGCGCGTATCTGTTTGCAGAACGTCGATTTTCTGCGAAACGGCACTTGTACGAAAGAGCGATACGATATGTTGACGAGGTGCTAAAGATGCGACTTGCGCTAAAAAGACGTGACACAGACTTTGTACTCTTGTACAGGCTTTGTACTCTATGGCAAATCACCGTTTTAGTGGTTGTTTAAATTTGTAGACAAAACAGATAATTTTCGTCAAAGGTATTCAGTGGAGTTGGATTAAGTTGATTCTAAAGATTTAAAAAAACATAGAGTCACAATACCAATAAAACAATTGCGAAGGCGGAAATAGCTGCACAACGTTTTAACGTTAGAAAAGTAAAAGGAACGATTGTCAGATAATGGTTGACCGAGCTACATCTACACTGTATTGTAAAGCGTTATTAGAAGGCGTGTTACTCGTAGAAAGGAAACAAGATAAAGCTGTGTGTTTTTAGATGTTGTTCTATCGAGAAAGTAAGTAGGTAGTTGAGAAAGTAGAAGTGTATTTTCCTTAAAAAACGAAAAGAGTACCTTGTACTATTAATTACGTTTCCATTGAGTGCATTGAAAGGTTAAAGTTTTGTCCAAAAGCAGATCGCATAAATTTAACAATAACTCGACGTAAATTTGTTTTATTTAACAAGTAACTGTCACAAAAGTGTTACATTCATAGATTGACGAACAAATTAGCACAGTTTATAGAACCAATTCTCATAACGTCAAATTTGTGTTAACATCCGAAATCTAGGCCAACATGATCTACTTTTTTTAAACAATCACGTTAAAACATGACACTACATCGATTCATATGTATGAATTATGTCGAAATACACATGATCTGTACTTATGTCAATAAAGACGTAGAGTAAACCTTTCTGTTGACAAACTCTATTTAAGCTCAAACCAGTAAACTTAAAAAAGCCTACAAACTCAGTCTTTACAGTCAATTTTTAAAACTTATGCAGCTTTCAGAAAACTCTGCTATGTAGTACTTGCTGATTAGGCACAATTTTTAACAAAACATATAGCGTGTCATATTACTGACAGGAATTAAGGACTTATTTTAGTTTAGTACCAGATGTCGCTTACCAATTTTGTCTTTGGCTAAATAAATCAGAACTAACGCAGCAACAAAAAATGTAACCTTCAACATAACGCTTTGCAAGAGCTTGAAAAGAAATGCACTTTCAACTGCTGCAAGCACATATCCAGACCCTAAAAACTCGTGGGAAAGCGTTTTCCAAACTGATGCGCGATGCACGTTTTTAATCAGATGTGTCGCAGGCTTGTATTGTTTCCTGTGCAACCCAATAAGCTTAATTTGCCCAACGCACATCCTTGCTGTCAAGCAATTGTACAGGACTGAACGCCTTTCGACTTTATTTGGTTTGTAAGCAGAAAACCACAAATCGAAGTTTTATCTATGAACAACATAGTCAAATATATGCGTTAATAATAACCGAGGTAGCAAACAATTTATTTTTGTCTTGGTTTTCCTCTCAAAAATAACAAACATAGAATTTAGTGACGCAGCAACAAAAATTGCTACGTTTTCTGGAATCAAACATAAGATATAATTTTCAACGTATAATTTCAACACTGAAATCAGAAGTGTTATATATATACCAGCGATTACGGCACCTTCATAAATAACTTGACCGGCTGATTTGGTATTGCGCCGTTTAAAGGCCTGGTTTACTATGATTTATATATGAGTGTATCATGATCGCTGGTTTGCATGAAAGCTTAAGAGTTGATCCCAGTGTGGAGAATATGTTCGTCTTATCTGATTAATTTTCGAACTGTCGGGTTTACCACGCAGTTGGCAGAGCGCAAGTTTCGAAAAGGCTACTGTCGTGGGTTGGAATCCCATCGAAGGCTAGATTTCTCTGTCGGTTTAATGTTGTCGTTTTTCTCAGGTCCCTTTATGTTATGAATCCTTACATTGTTTTACAAGTGCTAGTTTTTTTATGGCTGAAACAAAACATTAAAGTTGATCTTTACAACTAAATCATATTCTTAGCAATTCTCTTTCAGCACGAGTTTCTACAATATGGCGATAAAGACTATTGTAAACAAAAAGATTCTTCGACTCCTAGCAATTGGAGTTGGCTGGTTTTTCATTTCAGCATTTTTTCGCGGACACTTTAAAGTCAGCAAAGAACAAACTGATTCCTACAAAGAGAGGTTTAAACGTCACGATCCCAGAGACCACATTGATACACAACCTTTCAATGAATCATGCAACAACGTACTGCTCCATATGAACCAGGGTGAATGGATACCTTTGGCTAACCCAACGCATAACAGCTCTTACTACGACAAGGTGTATCATGATTACTGGATGCAAAGGGGTATCACTGAGAAAATTTGGAGAAACGATGGAAAGTGTGGAAATTCAAAGTAATTACTTTTTTATGTTCTTATCTCATTTGTTAAGTAAATGGTGAAAAATGAGAAAAATGGGCTTTATAATCTGCAATAATTTGCATTGCTATGTTGTTGAAATCAGCTCCTTTCCAAGTTAAAGTACTATATACACAGTATACATGCATCGGTCCATAATATGCATGTCAAAAAGAAGGATGTCACTATTTACAAACTAACTTAAGCCCAGTTTAATGCTCCCTTTAAAGCAAATTTTGTGTGTGACTTTTAGAGTTTTCTGGAATAAAAAATAGAGCTTAACCTGTTCAATTAATCGTTAGGCTGTTGACACAGACAATACACTACGTTCAAACAAAAGTTATTTTATATTTAACTAATAGCATCAGGAAACTTTACTAGTTTGTAAGATTTATCTTATGCTTTCGCTTACCAACAACTAAAATTAAGGCCCGTTCTTTTCTACATTTCTCAAGCTAATCTCTTACTGAAGAACATGAATGCAAGTTACATGTAGTTTGTTTTACAAGTTGTTTGATTTTTTGACAGCAAACTACCGAGAATATCGGGGTCAAAGTGGCCTGTTTTGGCAAGCTGGTGCGATGCATCAAGCGATACCCCGTGTTGCAATAACACTATGGGAGGACATTGCGTGGCATCCAGTGCGTCGGCATGTGACTGTCCGAGGTAGATCAAAGTTAATGAAAGTCTTAAAGTTTTGTTACAGTTTTACAAATTATTTTAGAAATTTAGCTTATTTTTATTTTTTATTTTTTCATTTTTTAAGCGTTTTTATTTTCCACAATATAACTTGTGATTCTTAGTTGGTGATAAATGCTGGAAAAGAAATTGAATAAGAATTGCTGTCCTAATAAATATCAAAACATGGGTAACAAATAGCCTATATAGTTTATAGAAGTAACTGTCGCGTTGGTTGTAAAACTCATGGAAATAAACGTTCAACTAAGTTAGAAATATGTTTTTGCTCGTGTTAAAGATTTTGCACTAAAGTATTGGATCCCAACTGTAGGTCTTAAAGACGCTTTCAGTAGGTCACAGACCCACATTAACTTGTATTATTAAAACTGATCATAAAAAACGCTTGTGACATTTGTCCAAGTTTTACAGCATGTAATGAGCCAAATCGCTTTCAACTTAATATTTGGGAGATAAAACAAAAAATGCTACTGCTATTCTAGAGGGACACCTCTAACTTAAAATGTAAACAACAAATTAAGTTCAACTCTTTTAATTACAGTTGCGTTGACATGAGAAAATATCATCATGCGGAAATGTGCGAATGGAAGACGTACAACCAGAACTGCCAGTGGCGTAACTACTCAAGTCCAAAAGAAGCATGTGAAGTGATTGAGAGGTCCCCATTTAACGACTTGTACTTCGTTGGTGATTCGCTTATCCGAAACATGTTTTATGCACTTCTAATGATCCTTACCGGTGATCCTATGAGTGGAGCCTGGAGTAAATCAATGAGCAAGGAGCAGAAATTGTACTGTCAAGCTGAAAGATTTTTCTTGTACCAATGTCGCAAAGCAATTCGTTCCCTTGATGAACTCGATAATCCTGGGAAACTATGCGGAGGAAACAAGCTAAATTTTACAGTCAATGCTATGATTTCCTACCGCGATCCTTTGCACAACCGGTTTCAGAAACTTGTATTTAACTCTAGGGGTAACAAGGGAACGATTATTTTTCTTCACGTCGGTTACCACATGAATCTTAATTCAAAAGTAGTTATTTGGGAATACTTAAAACCTGCCTTAGCCATACGGGACAATTTCTATGTAAATACAACCAAAATAACTATGAAATGGCCGCAAATATATTTTGTTCCCCCATTATTTCCTGGCCTCATGAAACCTGTAGCACACTTGTCTCGCCAAGGTAACAAAGCTTCTGCTGCGTTTTCCAACCAAATGAAAGAGTTTTGTTTAAAAAATGGAGTAACTTTTTTTGATGTGCGACCATTTTCCAAGTTTGTTCACAGCTTTGACGGAACTCATTACGGCCTTGGCGTTAACTTGATGAAAAATCAGTTCATGTTGAACCACTTTGAATCAATAACGTGACCGTGCCAAATAGAGAAAGTATCCTCCCGGAAAAAATCTAGTAATATTTTACTGTTTTTGGTTCAAGCTCATATGCATTTGGAAACGTTTTTGTTTTGCGTTTCCGAATTCGAGACTGTTAACTGGTTCCAACTCTGACGTTGAGACAATCCTTTATTGTTTTACAGCTAAATGCGTGCTTACGTTAGTGGGTTTACTCAATTTTTATTTACATAATGTCTTTGCAATAAATCAGTGCGGTACTCCTTTTCTCTTTGTCATCATTTTGCGTTTTTTTCGCGCGCGATCCTCAGTTACTATTTACTAAATGCAACCGTTTCGCGTATGTAAATAAATCGACCTTTGAAATAGATATGGAACTGTTTATACTTTATACATTGTCAGAAATGGACTTAATGGGGAAAATGAAAACAAACACTGCGTTTTGCAACCTTGTCATCCATTATTTTACACGCTTTTATCGGTCATAGGCTACGTAAAAACGTTTGTAAACCATAAAAGCGACAACCTATTTTAATTATTCAAATCACGGCAAAATTTGTATTTAAGACAAAGTTGTTTGGTATCTTGATGAATTTTAGCCGATCAAAAAACAAAACAAATTTGTAAAACGTACGATTAAATAAAACGGTTAGTGATACAGAATCAAAACAATTCGTTGGATGTAAACCACTGCAGCGAACCATTAAGCATTGCATATTTCCCTGAGTCACCGTATGACGCGCGTTGTATGTAACGGAAGTGGTTAACTACTTGAGGAGCAACGTATCAATTTGTTGACAGATTTGAAAGTCTTTTCACAGATAAATGTAAACAAACCATATGCTGCGGATTTAAGCATTTAGGAAAGACTTGTGGCTTTAAAAAAGTTGTTATTTGGTGAAAACGTTGTAGTAAAGTGTATGTACAACTGCGTAAAAGGATTTAAAAATAACATGTTTACATTTTATTAGGCTCGGAATATTTGCTATGTTACTTTACAGTGTAATATTAATATTTTTTTCTTGTTTGGTTCTACAATTTGCTGGTTATGGAACATGTCAAGGTATGTAAAGGCTCATAGTAAATTAGGCTTAGTTTTTTTTTTATAATTAAATTTTTTTAAGTAGGCTCAGTTCAGGTTTAAAAGTTTACATGAGGCTTTCATTTCCAAACTACTTTAGAGTATATTTTAAAACAGTTTTTTTAGATAAGCAAGGTGTTAGAAACTTCAACAGATACATTGACAAACCCTTTACTCATGCAGGTATTGAGTGTGCTAATAGGACATCAACAGAAAATTCAACTTGTCTGCTGTGTAATTATCCCAATATAAGGTAAAGTTAAATTTACACTTTGCACAAGTGCACACGTGGTGTAGTAGGATATGTTATTTTACTGACTGTAGTTGTGAGCCGTTTTTGACAACTATTTAAAGTGGACAACCCTTTTGTTGGTTGGTTCATGACACTAAATATAAAACTTTGGCTTGCTTCACACGCTTAAGCAAACGTGACAATTAGAGTAGTGGTTATAGGTAAAATATTCGCAATAATCCAAAAAAAGCATTTTGCAGAAACGTACCAGACTTTTTGGATAATATTGTAAACGTTACATTACAAACACCGAAGTGCACAACAGCGATTCTTGAAGCATTTGCAACAAACGTATATTCACTATCTACAGTTACAGTTTCTTTGACACTATGATTTTGGGTTCAGTTTTTTTTTCCTTACAGTTGCACAATGGTTCACGAAAACAAAACTTGTTTGCTGCACCGAGACTGCATCTGCAACTACACAGTCACGTGTCAAGGTGTAACGCCTTGTGACGTGGGCTGTCCAACTCATTACAAATGCAGCAATAGCGACAAATGCGTTCTTCGCTCAACTGTATGTAATGATGTTCCATGTGACGGTTGCCCTGACGACGATGAGTGGGAAACCGGTATTGGGTTTCAATGTTTTAAGAATGGAAGAACATGTCGTTTGCCACAACAGCTGTTATGGGACAGCGTCCAAGATTGTGACGATGGCTCCGACTTGTGTTATGCGCAGTCGTCAAACATCATGGATGGAAGGTATATGAAGAAAAGTGCAAGCTCTAAAAACAAATTATTAACCATATTTTTTTCAGGGACATACGGACGTTTCCTGGCGTTACGTTTGTCAGTCAACGGTGTACTAAGTGTCTTGACGGTTCCATGATGCTTCCTCGTTCAAACGTTTGTAACGGTGTTGTGGATTGTCCTGATTTGTCCGACGAGTGTCTGTGTCAAGACGGAGTCGCTGATATCTGTAACCACGTAAAACTCAGAACTGACAGGTAACAGTCACATATTTTTCTCGTTATATGACTGTGTTTGCATTCACTGTTGGTTATCATTACAACAGTTACTGTCGTGATATTTTAAAGCAGTGGTTCTCAAACTTTTTTTGGTTGCGACGCCCCCGGAAAAGTTTTCTGAACTTGCGACCCACCAGCAAATGCAAGTTAATGAGGAAAATTATTATTAAAGTTGCGTTTATTGATACAACAACAAAAAGCCACGTGGTACTATTCTGCGACGCAGAGTTGCAAGTCGGGCCGGGCATTTCGGGCCGGGTTCGGGCCGGGTTCGGGCCGGGTTCGGGCCGGGTTCGGGCCGGGTTCGGGCCGGGTTCGGGCCGGGTTCGGGCCGGGTTCGGGCCGGGTTCGGGCCGGGTTCGGGCTTGGGTATTTGTGAGAAAACGGGCTTAAAACGGGCCTAACTTTCTGTTCCGCGTTCGCCATTTTTTTAAATACAATCACTCAGCTAAGTAACAAGTCTCTGGCTTTGACCTAATGCCCACCCTACTCTAAAACGTATTGTTTACGCCATTGTCTACTATTGTTCATTGTGTTTGTTGTGTTTCTCTTTTTTCTTTCTCATCCTTTGTTGCAAGGCTTTCGTGAATAGGCCTGTCAATCAAAATTTCGGGCCTAAACGAGCTTTTCAAAAACGTTTCGGGTTCGGGCCGGGCTTCGGGCTTACACTTTCGGGTTCGGGCCCGCTTGTAACTCTGCTGCGGCGCCCTTGGAAAACTGCAACGACGCACCAGGGCGTCGCGACGCGCAGTTTGAGAACTACTGTTTTAAAGCACAGCTCCGATATGAACACTATTCATTGGCTGTTATAAACTGGAAAATATTAGACTAAAGCATGTCGTTTTAATGTTATTTTTGTTTTTTCAAGAAATCCTGTGAGCCCCAAATTACAATAAGGTACGAAAAAGGGCACCGCAGAAAACGAAGCTAAAAATTGTGTTAAAGCTGGAATCAACGCGTTTAGGGAGATCTTTATGTTTTTTTTTCTTAAAATGTCCTATCGGTTTTGTTGCTCTGTCTACCACTGATGACTAAAGTCTGTCAATTCCATATATGTTTGTTCAGGACATCTTCTCTCTGTCACCCGGGACAAGTTCGCTGTGAAAACGACAACTTTACCAAATGCATCAACCGCAGTTCTGTGTGCGACGGAGTTGTGGACTGTGCTACTAACTTAGACGAAAAGTAAAGTGTAGCATGTTTCACAGAGAAACCATTCACAAATTAGTCACCTTTCTTTCTACAGATTTTCTTACTGCAGCGGAACATTGCCTTGTGAATCAGGTCTACTAAGTGATGCGAGCGAAACTTGCAGGTTCACATTGTATTTCAACGTAAACGGTTCTTAATAATAACCCATTTCGTTTTGTCCTAGCAATTTGGCCGTTGTCTAACACTTGGTTAAAAAACTACCAGTTTTGATCAGAGGCTAGTGGTTAAACGATAATGCAATGAAAAAATTTGATGAGAGAAAATCGAAAGTTAATAGTTGGTGAAGTAAATTGCTTAATTTGACGCCATAAGGACCTTTGTTGTAATTATCCACTAAATAAATTGAGCAATAGCCTGCCATAAACAATAAGTCTAAAACGATAATAAAGTTTCAATTTTGTTTTTGTCGCTTAGATGCAGTAAGGTGGATTGCTCAAAACAGAATCCAAAGAAAACCGTTACTGGTGTTTTGTGCGATGGAATCGAAGATTGTGTACCTTTCATACCTGGATTGGCCAGATGGGTAAATCCACCTGGTTTTCCTGCAGATGAGTGCAAAGCTGAATGCCCAAAGAAAGTTGGAAGCTTTAATTGCACTGATGATTTGATCCATGGTGTTTCAAATCCGCCAAATGTATTTACCTGCCTAAAACCAGTGAGTTACAATTAGGAAATTGTTTGCACATTTTGTTTTCATGAAATAAAATACACATACAAAAAGTATAAGCAACATACTTAATGCTTTTACTACCGTATGTTCTAAAAATAATAACATGGGCTACAATACTTTAACGGAAACCAGCATCCGTTTATGAAAAAAATACTTTATGTGGTTGGTGGGTCAGAACAAAGACGCAACCGTTTAATGGCAGTTTTCTAAAACAAAACTATTTATCCAGTGCAATGCACCCCTAAATATACACAGCACATTTATATAACAGATAAAATTGGGCAATCTGCTGGTCAACATAACGGTGCGCTTACCTGGTAAACACGAGTGCGACGGAATCGTGGATTGCCCTGTGGACAAGATTGATGAAATGGATTGTCCAGATAGGTACAGTTGATTTTATTGTTTTCATCAAGCAATGTGTTTGAAGGGAGACCTAAAAAGACCTCAGTCTAAGTGGCTACATTATCACAAAAGCAAAAAAATGTTGTGGCAAAAGTAGTTAATAATTGGGTATTGAACCATGACATACTACTAATTTTTATCGAATTCGGGTTAAACCGGTTTGGAAGATCGACAGAGGCTATGGTATAGCCTTAGGGTTTTTTCGAAAATTGGATCAAAGTTCATGGTTTTCGATTCCGGTTTAAACCGGTTTCGACGTTCGGTAGGAGGCTGAAACCGACTAGAACCAGTCGATACTGGAATATTCGGCCGAAAACCCACCCTAAACCGGATTTTTCTTCGAATTTTTGACCTCTAAAAATCGAAAAAAACAAGAATGGCCATAGCCTTAGGGTTCTATAGAAAATCGGATTAAAATTTCTGGTTGTCGATTCCGGTTAAAATCGGTTTGGACGTTCGGTAGGAGGCTAAAACCGGTTAGAACCAGTTCGAAACTGAAATATTCCGGCGAAAACCCACCCTAAACCGGATTTTTCTTCGAATTTTTGACCTCCAAAAATCGATAAAAAACAGAAGGGCCATAACCTTAGGTTTTTTCGAAAATCGTGTCAAAATTTCTGGTTTTCGATTCCGGTTTAAACCGGTTTGGACGTTCGGCAGGGGGCTAAAACCGACTAGAACCAGTTCGAAACTGAAATATTCGGGCGAAAACTCACCCTAAACCGGAATTTTCTTTGAATTTTTAACGTTCAAATATGGAAAAAACGGAAAGGCTATTGCGTTAGGGTTGTTTCGAAAATCGGATTAAAATTTCTGGTGGTCGATTCCGGTTAAAATCGGTTTGGACGTTCGGTAGGAGGCTAAAACCGGTAAGAACCAGTTCGAAACTGTAATATTCCGGCGAAAACCCACCATAAACCGGATTTTTCTTTTAATTTTTGACCTCCAAAAATCGAAAAAATGGAAAGGCTATAGGTTTTTTTCGAAAATCGTGTCAAAATTTCTGGTTTTAGATTCCGGTTTAAACCGGTTTGGACGTTCAGTAGGTGGCTAAACCCGACTAGAACCAGTTCGAAACTGGAATATTCCGGCGAAAACCCACCCTAAACCGGATTTTTCTTCGAATTTTTGACCTCCAAAAATCGAAAAAACAGAAAGGCTATAGCCTTAGGGTTTTTTCGAGAATCGTGTCAAAATTTAGATTTTGATTTCGGTTTAAACTGGTTGGGACGTTCGGTAGGAGGCTAAAAGCGGTGAGAACCAGTTTGAAACTGGAGTATTCCGGCTGAACCCCACCCTAAACCGGATATTTCTTCGCTTTTTTGACGTCCAAATATCGAAAAAACGGAAAGGCTATAAACCTTAGGGTATTTTCGAAAATCGGATCAAAATTTCTGGTTTTCGAATCCGGTTTATATTGGTTTGGACGTTCGGTAGGAAGCTAAACCGGCTATGACCAATTTGAAACTGGAATATTTCGGAAAAAAAAACTTACCCTCAACCGGATTTTTCTTCGAATTATTGACCCCCCAAAGAGATTTCATGTGCTGGTGTTTCAATTTTTTCCTCTAAAGATAACTGTATTTTCCCAATACTCTTTGTCTTTCCCATACCACCGCTTTTATTTTCGTGATAACGTCGCTTTCCCACTCCCTATTTTTTCACATTAGGTAAACGACGTTTTTCCACTACTCTTTTTTACCTATAGAAGAAACACCACGAATGAGTTACTACACCCCTAGCACAAGTACTACTACCGATATGAAATTAGTTTTAAAAATTTAGATCCCTAAATGAAACGTGCTTGATCTATTTACAGATTCCCATGCACAAGTGGCGTCTTAGTGAGTATTCCTTCATCTAAAGTATGCAATGGATATAAAGACTGTGACGATGCAAGTGATGAGAGCAAAGAGATTTGTCCGGATAGATTTTACTGCTCTTCGCGCCAGGGTTTAAAGGTAAAAAGGAAAACAATACACCGTAAGTTAGTACATGGAAAGGAAATACTATTTCTTAAGCAAACTCATATTCACACTGAAAAATGGAATCACCCATCTCGTAACTTGGTAGATAAGTATTAATTGAACTTTATGTTAGTAAATTTAAGTTGATAAATTGAATCTTTCAATAAAAATTTCAATAAATTTCAATCTTTAATTTTAATAAAATGCTGAAGTCGTTGTTTGTACGAAATGTACAAATCCCATAATGTTAAGAACGAATCTCCGAACGTTTTCATCAACTTAGATTTAGAGTATTTTATGTGCCTATTTTGCAGATGTCTGTATCAAAGTCTGTAGTATGTGACTTTAATCACAATTGCGACAAATTTGAGGACGAAAAGAATTGTACAAACGATGGAAGATATTACTGTGAAAGCGGAACCCCATTTTTCATTAGACAAAGTCAAGTAAGGTTCATTATGCTATTATCTGGTATAATCATATGCTTCTATCTAATATTTTTTACAGATTCTTGATGGTCTTGGTGATTGCTCTGATTGGAGTGACGAATGTTCCGAAACATTGCACTCAGCTCCAAATATATTGTCTTCGCGATACGAACTGATTGCAAATCCATTTCTTCGTGCAATTGTGTGGATAATGGCGATTCTGGCTTTCGTCGGAAACTTGGTAAAACTCATTAGTTTCAACATTCTAACTAAGTATATTGGAGCAGAGTTGCAAGTCGGGCCGGGCTTTTAGGGCCGGGTTCGGGTTCGGGCCGGGTTCGGGCTTGGGTATTTGTCAGAAAACGGGCTCAAAACGGGCCTGACTTTGGGTTCCGTTTCCGCCATTTTTTAGTAACAATTTTTTTGTCCTAATGCCCACCCTACTCTAAAACGTATTGTTTACCCCATTGTCTACTATTGTTCATTGTGTTTGTTGTGGGGCCGGGCTTCGGGCTTCGGGCCGGGCTTCGGGCCGGGCTTCGGGGTTATACTTTCGGGTTCGGGCCGGGTTCGGGCCGGGTTCGGGCCGGGTTCGGGCCGGGTTCGGGCTTAGATTTCGGGCCCGCTTGCAAATCTGCACTGGAGTGCTTTTTTATACATACAACAAAATCAATTTTGCTGAACTTCATATTTGTATTGAAAAAAAAGACGAAGCATTGATATATAAATCTAAACGTCTTTAGATAGTCATCATTGGCGAAATCAAAGCTCTGAAGAAGATTTTCGACAAGGACCGTGCTGCATCACTGCGCACCAATCACATGTTGGTGTTAAATCTAGCTGTTGCCGATTTTCTAATGTCAATTTACCTGTTCATGTTGGGAATAGCAGGAATAGTTTACAGTGGAACTTATTGCTCCAAGTCTCTAGAATGGCTGAGTAGCCAATCGTGTGTTGTCATGGGAGTATTGGTTGTCATATCAAGCGAAACCTCAGTGTCTACCATGTTGTTGTTGACTCTTAGCCGTCTATACGCAGTATCTAAGGTAAATTCAAATACCTATTACATTGTAGTATAGAGCCATCAACATATTTGTCACGGAAAAAAGAACCGTGTAAAAGTCCACATATGCTTGCTACCAAAATCTCATTTTTTTCAATGCTACATAACACCGTAATTTATTTTACAGCCGTTTGCTGCCTTGGATAAACCGAGTTTTCGTTTTGCTCTTGCAATGGTCATATCTACTTGGGCGGTTTCCATCACTATTGCCCTTGTCCCATTGGCGACGAATCTGCAGAGCATGTTTGTAGATCAAGCTTTAATAGAAAGCAATCCTTTCTTCAGGAACGTGGTTATTTCGTTTGATGCTGCAAAAGACTTCACCGTCAAACTGTTAACGTATTCTCAACACCTTTCGGTTCAGTCAGACTCCTTGGTTCAACAAGTATCTAGTATTACAACTTGGAATGAATTGCAAAAGTTCTATTTGGCACATCCTTTACTGGAAAGTGATTTGAAAATTACCAAACTATTGGGGTAGGTTGGGTAAAGTTAATCCTTTAACTGCTGAAATCGTTTTGATAAAAATTAGCGTTTAGACAAGCTCTTGTTTTTTAATGCTTTTAGCAAAATCGGTATAAGATAGGCAAAAACTTTCTGCTGGTAAGGTGTGGGTATAATTTTTTTTTAATAAAGAAAAAAATGTTCGATGACGTCCTTTTTTCAAATTTTTGTATAATTGCAGTTTATTTGTGTGTTTTTTATGATAATTGTACATCACTCTCATTTATTTTGTAGGTATTACAGTGCTAACAGTGTGTGTATTCCAAACCTGTTTGTAACACGTGACGACAGACATTGGAAATTCTCTCTTGCATATTCCATTTTAAACTTTCTTATGTTCATTTATATTGCGGTTACATACATTGCAATTGTCTTCAAAGCTCGTGCGTCGGCAAAAAAGACCGGACATGGCGACAAACTATCATCAGGTTGTTTGTTGTTGTTTGTTTGTTTGTTTATTAGTGTGTAAGTGCGTTTATTAAGTTCTACATCAATTTGCTTCACAGATATTCAAGCCAAAGTCATTCGTCTTATCATTACGGACTTCTGTTGTTGGATTCCATTGTCCATTATGGTTTTTGTCAACTTTGCTCAACACAACATTGATAACATTTCATATGCTATAGCTGCAATCGTTCTGCTCCCAATTAACAGCGCCCTAAATCCAATTCTTTACTCAAATATTATCGATAAGTTATTTAGAAAGTGCAGACGAGCAGCCGGGGAAACATCGTTTTCAAAATCGACTGCTAGGAATACAAACACAAACTAAGGCTACAATAATATTTTGTTTGCTTTCTTTCTTTATGGAAAACATAAGGATTTGAATTGTTATTGTGACTTTTTATAAATAAATATTACACACAAATTAATTTTATTACCCTGTTGCCTATTAAGCAAAGACTAATAGCGTTCAAATCGCAGAAATTATCTGTCGTAAATATTATTAGTTTTGTAAACTTTAAATTCCTATTGTAAAAGTTTTTGTTGTGTACACAGTGATGTGGTATAAACCAAATTTTGTTGTGTTTTTCAATGCTAATCAAAAGTAATTGTTAAAACGACGTTCTTTGTGATTTTGTGTAGAAAAAGCTATTGCTCAGTATTTGTTTATTATCACGATTGTTAAAGCTTGTTTTGCATTAATGATTATTCGTTTTTTTTTATTGATAAAAATGTAATGCCGCGGTATCTCATTATGTTTATTTAATATTGTACGTTGTGTATCGTAATGTGATTCTTTTTGATTGGATTTTTTAACGCACCACTGAAACGTAACATATGCGTACATTAAACGCCGACTTATCTGGACTTTATGAAACTCGTGCAAAATTGTGCAAAAAGGTGATTTCACAAGGGCAGCAGCTTTTAATGTAAGTTTGAAGGACGATAGTGTGACATATGTCAGCAGGATGAACGGAATTAAGAGCCTGTAATGTCAGTGCACTGTTGTTTTTTCTTAACACATTTTATAATGCTTTCTGCGTTACACTTAGCAGGAAGCACCTTGACAGTACGAAGATGAAAATAAACGGAGAAAGTAATTTAGGTTAGATATAGGAGAAAAGAAAAAACGCGTAGGGTAGTTACACCAGAAAACTGTTTAAAAAGTCAATGCACTTTGGCTTTAGTTTTGTTTTAGCATGATACCAATGCTCACAATCACAATATACTTTTCACATCATCGTACAAAGCAAATTTTAAAATTGTACCAGTCATTTTAATAAAAGACTTTGTAAAATCACTAACATTAGGCACAAAAACAAATAAACAAAAAACAAACACAATTAAATTTTGCTAGTGCTACTGCGAGTTTGACTTAAATGTGAAGTTTTTGTGGCTTGTGTCGATCTGGACACAGCACGTTTTTTGGGTCTCCTAAACTTTGCATAAATTTTATCAATAATGTTTGAATAAAGAATCGGGTTGAGAGCACTATTGATTGGCAGTAACACTGTCGCTGCTACAGCATAGGAGATTCTGTCGATCTGGATTCCGTTGAAGTTGATAAAAACCATAATAGAAAGTGGAATCCAGCAGAAGAAGTCAGTTACAATCAAACGAATAACTTTTCTTTGCATATCTGCAAAATAAATTTGTTAGTTGATCTTTCATGACTTGACAGTATTATCTTATGTAGGCGACCTGAACATGGCGTCGAAATGTCAGTTAAAACAATAAATTTGCCAAAGCACTTTTTAGCTTCTATACTATTTGTAAGCAGTAGTTGGATTCAGCCGGTTCGCGCCGGTTCTATAGAACCGTCTCACGAAATTTTATGAGATCAGCGAACCGATTAGCATTACTGGTTAATGTCAATGGACTTTTTTTAACAGAACCGGCTGAAAAATATGACTTTGTGATAGAACCGGCTGACAAAATTTTTTGATCCCACCACAAACAATAGTTTGAACAAACCTGAAGATATTGCATTGTCTTTTCCTGATGCAAAGGCCGATGCTCTAGCCTTTAGGACTATTATAATGTACGTGATTACCACAAAAACAAACACCAGGAAATTTAGAATGGAAATTGCAAGAGAAAACTTCCACGATTGATCATTCGGGGTTACAAACAGATTCGGAATACACACGCTATTAGCGCTGTAATATCTAAAGAGCCAATATAACTTAATATTGATCAAACGTTTGCAAACGTACAAATTCTAAACTAACAAAACAAATACTTTGTAGAAACTTACACAAGTTGAACGAAAAACTACAATAATGATCTATTTGTTTTAGATTAGTCAGTTGGAATATGAAAGTTTTGGCAAATGCTCACCCAAAAAGACTTGTAACTTTTAAATATGTCTCCGACATGGCACAGGACGAGTAAAAATGTTCCAATTGATTCCAGGATTGAATATTAGATACTTGTTGAACTACTGAGTCGGATTGATTAGCCAAATGCAGGGAAACCGTCAGTAGCTTAGTTGTAAAGTTTTTTGCGGCATTAAAAGAAACCACAACGTTGCTGAAATAGGGATTGCTTTCAATCAACGCTTGATCGACGAAGGTGCTCTGCTGGTAGACTGACAAGGGAACGAGAGCAAAAGTGAAAGACACCGCCCATGTAGATGCAATCAATGCAAGAGAAAAACGAATGCTAGGTTTGCTCAAAGCGACAAAAGGCTGAAAAAAAATGAATATGATAGTTTAACGTCCAAAAGAAAAACTTCCACAATACTTGACTACAAAACATTTGTTTGTGTTAAAAATTTTGAAAATATCTATGTTATAATGGTAACATATCCCAATGACAGAAGATTTTTGATAATTGCACACCGGATAATGTCACATTCTGGTTTGTTAAATGGAAAATGCAGATGCTGTGCTTTTATGTGGGAAAAACTCTGGTTAATTCTATACTCTGAGTAATTGAAAGAGAATTAAATTTGCGATTATTCACAATTGTATTTATTTTATGTAAAAAACACAAAATTTGACTTTTTCACCTTTGCGACAGCGTACAGACGGGTAACTATCAAAAACAACATCGTCAATACGGAGGTTTCGCTTGATAAGACAACCAGAACTCCCATAGCAACACACGATTGACTGCTAAGCCATTCTAGAGACTTCGAGCAATACCTTCCACTGTAAACTTCTCCCGCTATTCCCAACATGAACAGGTAAATTGACATTAGAAAATCGGCAACAGCTAGATTTAACACCAGCGTGTGATTGGTGCGCAGTGATGCAGCACGGTCCTTGTCGAAAACTTTCTTTAGGGCCCTGCTTTCGCCAATGATGACTGTCTAAACATTGTATTAATGTATTATTTGCTATTTTACTTAAAAAATGTGGATTTGGTGTAATAAAGTTAATATCCAATATACTTAGCTACAATGTTGAAACTAATGAGTTTTACCAAGTTTCCGACAAAAGCCAAAATCGCCATAATCTACACAATTGCACGAAAGATTGGATTTGCAATCAGCTCATATCGCGAAGACAATATATTTTGAGCGGAATACAGTGTTTCGGAACATTTGTCACTCCAATCCGAGCAATCTCCACGGCCATCAAGAATCTAAGTCAAAGAAAGAGGTTCGACCGGGTGATATTAAACTTTCTATAATTTTAGGTTTGTTACTTGAGTCTTTCGAATGAAGAATGGTTTTCTATTTTCGCAGTAAAATCTTCCGTCATTTGTGCAGTTTGTCTCGTCTTCAAAGTTGTCCCAATTTTTGTTAAAGTCACAAACTACCGACCTCGATACGGAAACCTAAGTACAAGAATTTCTTTAAAAACCAACATAAGAAACCAGCATAAAAACAACATATCAGGTGACTTTAATGACAAACACTAATCGAGAGTGTAACTTGATTTATCTAAATGAGTAAATAGCAATTTCCTTTAAACAACTAATTCCTTTGATGAATTGCTGCCTTAAGCAAACGTTGCATAATTTTTTTGGCTTAACTCAACTTAACTCAACTCAATTCAGTTTGGCTGTGTCAGTGTATGAAGTATTTTGAGCAGACTGGGACTTGCCAGTTATAAACTTAGCTTTTTGACAACCGTCATACCTTTCCTCCTCGGAGAGAAGAGCAGAAAAACCTATCCGGACACATTTCTTTGTTCTCATCCGCTCCATCATCGCAATCTACGTATCCGTTACAATGTTTGAATTGTGGGATACTCACCGAATGTCCATTTTTGCACGGAAATCTATTTACCAAAAAAAGTTGCAAATTAAACATATAGAGGCCACGAACTTAAAACTTTTTGGCTTCGAAAGCTTAATCCTGTAAACATTATCTTAAAAGCAAAAGACAACAAATTTGACATATTTAATTCTTGACCGCTGACATTGCTGACGTTTTACCTGTGAGGACAATTACTTTCATCACCGTTGTCTACAGGACAGTCCACCACTCCGTTGCATAAAAGATCGTGGTTTCCGTTCTCCTACAACGAAGCGTTGGTCACCTACCTGAAACTGTCAAAACAGCAGAGGTTAATAATTGTCAAAAACAAATATCCTCTTATCAAAAGCTTGCGGAAATAGAAAAGGTGTAAATTTTAGGAGACAGTGAGATTCGGTAAAAGTGTGTTCTACCTAAGAAAAATACTTGGCTTGAAAAAAGTCGGCTTAAAACGCTGCCTACATGCTTTGTATATTCAATGCACCAACTTCTACGGTCTTAAATAGTAAGAGATCTACAAGCCAATCGCGGCAATTTACGAAAATTTCGTTGCGATATTCGTCACAAATAATAATATTTTAAATCTACAAAATGTCTGTACCAAAGTTTTTCTCTTATCAATTTATGTAAAGTAGGCAAACTTACAAACTTTCGACATTCGAATGTATATTCTGGGATATGCCTAGCACCAGGTTTGTCAACAGTGCAGTTAAACTTTGCAGAGCTATCCGGGCATTTTGCTACGCACTCATCCTTCGGAAATCCTGGTGGGGACAACCCATCTTACGAGAAAACCTGATTGCGTGTTTTTCAATTTACAGTATTCGATCCCATCGCACAAAACACCAGTAACCGAAGGCTCCAAACTGTTGCCATTTGTAAACCAATCCGTTGCCATTTGTAAACAGTTTACCGCTTGACATCTGTGAAATACACAAACGCTACGGGAAGAAAGAAAAGTACGTTTATTGCAACACTTGTCAAAAAAATCCCTCAAATAATTTAATAATATTTTTTTATGTCAGTCAACTACGCTTATGTTTAAGTATTGCACAGGAACATATATTGCAATAAAGATATATTGCACAGGAAAATTAAAAATAAAAACATCCGCTTTTTGTCATGTCGAAAAAAGCCTAAAGGCCAGTCCTAAAAAAGTACCTGCAAGTCGTATTTGCATCGTTTGGTAAACCCTTGTCACACGGTAGTGTTCCTTTACAATAGCTAAATCTGCAAACACGTGAAATTTTAGGTGCACAATGACGGTTTGATAGTAAAATGTAACATTTTTCAAACACTGGATCGAAAAATTAACATGTTCCAAAAGCAGAATACAACTGCACCTGAATACACCAAGATTGACATGTCGTAAAAAAAAACGTGAACAGTTTGTGTTACTTGCTTTTCATCGATGTTATTTTTACAGTCAGCAATTCCATCGCAAACAGAACTCCGGTTGACGCATTGAGTCGAATTTCCATTTTCACATCGAACTTGGCCCATAGCACATTGCAAAGATGATCTTAAGAGATAGGTTAAACATTGAATTAATTGTATAAATTGTAAAAATATTGGTAAGAACAAATGTTGCTTTCACTAAACATTTTTTCTACCACTGCAAGGTGTATGCCTGTCTACATCTCCCGTATTTTCTTGTACTGACAAATATGATGCAATGAAATGATTATGTTTATACTTGCAACAGCCTAATTATAAGTAATATCTCAGTGAATACGTAATATCATTCTAGTTATTATGGTGCTGTTTTGTCTAATTTAGGACCTGTTTGTTTTTCAGGTTTAATTATAGCACAACCATTTTGTTCAAGTTATTATTAAGCTTGAAAAATTGCTTTTAATTACTTGTCAGTCATATGCTGCAGTTGATTGCATATATCTGCAGTTTGTTCTTCGCACAAACATTCATCAGATAGGTCAGGACAATCAACGACACCATCACAAACTTTTGAACGAGGGATTATCATGGAACCGTCAAGACACTTAGTACATCGTTGACTATCAAACGTGACATGGGGAAAAGACCGAATGTCTCTGCAAAAACATGAACCAAGATCAGTTTGGTATTTTCTAGTGTCGTTACTAACACACAAACCTTTCATAGGAAACTTTATTAGGCTGCTCATAACATAAGTCTGAGCCATCGTCACAGTCCTGAACATTATCCCATAAAAGCTGTTGTGGCAAACGACAAGTTTTTCCATTCTTAAAACATTGAAATCCAACCCCGTTTTCCCACTCGTGGTCGTCAGGGCAACCATCACATGGAACATGATTACATACAGTTGAGCGCAGCACGCATTTGTCGCTATTGCTGCATTTATAATGGGTTGAACAGCCGACGTCACAAGGCGTTAGTCCTTGACATGTGACTGTGGAGTTGCAAATGTAGTCTCGGTGCAGCAGACACGTTTGGTTGCTAGAAATTATTGTGCATCTGCAAAAAAATGTTTTTATGTAGGTTAAATGCACTGTTGTTGTTTTGAAGTCAAGTCCAAACCAAAACTCTTTACAACGGAGCAAGCGTTTTTTTTACCCAAGGCAGTCACGCCAATTTGTGTGCAACAATTATTTCAACGATACAAGTGATTCTTTTGCAATATACCACAGAAACAAATATATGGGAAACTATAAAACCCAAATTACTAACCAGCTTTTAAAACCAACCAAACCGTTAAACCACTGGTTTGCGGTATGTGAATAAATATATTAGTTTTGTACGTCTTTTTATTGTTTACATTGTTCAAGGCAAAATCACGCAAAAATCATTATTATAATTTTTAGCAATTTCATGTAAAAAGATCTACAAGCTTGAGGCTAAACTTTTGCCTTAAACGGCTTATATTTGCATCTGCTTTGGTCGTGTAAAACCATTACCTACGTAATGGTTCGGAACGAGATTTTTTTTTGTAACATAATTTTTGTTAGCATAGGTAACGGTTTCTAACGACCACATAATGTTACAATTTTTGTTCGGAACATATTTTTTCAAGTCAACGAAAAACCGTTAGATGGAGGTAGAGGTCTGCGAATTTTAGCATTCAAACCGCACAGCTAAATTAATTTTATGTGTTTATTAGTTCGGAATTTTGATGAAGTGAAAGTTTTCAATGGGAAAATGGGGCTTAGGGATTCAACAACATTGTTGCAAAAGAACATTGGAAACATTCAATAGTAAAATGGGGCTTAGGGCTTCAACAACAAAGGTGCAAAAAGAGCATGCAGCGATGAAAATAAATGATTAAGTACAAAAAAAGGGAAGTGAACACCAAACATTGGAAACATTCAATAGTAAAATGGGGCTTAGGGCTTCAACAACAAAGTTGCAAAAATAGCATACAGCGATGAAAATAAATGATTAATTTCAAAAAAAGGGAAGTGAACACCGAACATTGGAAACATTCAATAGTGAAATGGGGCTTAGGGATTCAACAACATTGTTGCAAAAAGAACATTGGAAACATTCAATAGTAAAATGGGGCTTAGGGCTTCAACAACATTGTTGCAAAAAGAACATTGGAAACATTCAATATTAAAATGGGGCTTCGGGCTTCAACAACATTGTTGCAAAAAGAACATACAGTGATGAAAATAAATGATTATGTACAAAAAATGGGAAGTGAACACCAAACATTGGAAACATTCAGTAGTAAAATGGGGCTTAGTGCTTCAACAACATTGTTGCAAAAAGAACATTGGAAACATTCAATAGTAAAATGGGGCTTAGGGCTTCAACAACATTGTTGCAAAAAGAACATTGGAAACATTCAATATTAAAATTGGGCTTCGGGCTTCAACAACATTGTTGCAAAAAGAACATACAGCGATGAAAATAAATGATTAAGCACAAAAATAATGAAAATGAACACTGAACATTGGAAACATTCACTAAGATAATAAGGTTAATGGCAATGCAAAACAGAAATGCAATGGGTTTAAGTTTCCAAAATAGCTTGGGACATGTAAAATGTAAGTAAATGTATGTTTGTTTTGCAGTCAATAAATTAGGTAATTTTAAAGCTGCATCACACACTATCAACTACAGTAAGAAATATGAATAGAAAATATAAGAATAGAAAAAAGTTATTTTACAGAATCAATGTAACTGCATGACATGTTATTTTAAATAATTTAGAAAAGTCTTCTCTTTTTTGGTGATGCTTCAAGAATCTGAGCTGCATTTTTCTTTAGTTGGTGTACCTGGAAGTAGACAAAAAAATATTAATATTTCTTGGAAAGATTGCAATTTTATATTATTTCATGTACGTTTAATGGGATGTCATTAGGCTGTTACAATTATCCTACTTGTATCTGGTATTACTAAGCTTTAAAAAGTTCAAGTCTAGTAAACTTACATAGCGACTGTTGGATTCTTTTAGCTTTGTAAAACAGCTTGTCTGCTGGCCACCTCGCTTTGCATAAACCATCTTCAGGAATTTGAGAGAAGTCTTTAAATTTCTTGTTGTCCAATGTTTTTAAGTCAGAGATTCGAAAAATTTGTAAAACTTCATTATCGTCCACAAACTGAACCATTATATACAATGATTCATCTGCAACATAATATAAATAATTGTAAATACAATTATAACTACCATGACTACGACAACTTCAATGCACTATGTTCAGAGGTAGTTCATGACAGCGATTGGTTGCAATCAAGTAAACTTGTCAGTTATTAAAATTGCATTGACATAAATAAAATACTAAAAGCAAAAAACGCAAGCCTACCAGTGCTGAGTTTTTGATTTTCTGACGTTGTGGTTGCGATTGTTTCTCCACTTTCTGTGACACAGTAAATGAAATTAGACAAGTATAATATTAAGTTAGTGCAAAATAAGCGTAACTCTAAAAATAACGAAGTCAATATATTTGACATAACAGTCAAAATTCTTGCAGAGTTTAGTTTAAAATTTCCTTCTTATGGCAGGAAGATGCTTGAGTTGTGACTCTTATGTCAAATTTATTGGCATTGCTGCTTTTGTATAATGTAATATAAAGTTAGATTACCCCAATGGTCGTTATGGAATGACTGTATAGGTGGCAGGCACACCATGTACAACTAGAGTGCTTACTTATAACATGTAAATGCCTGTCTAACATTGATTGTAGTATGTAAGTCATATACATACCAGATTCTGACGACTCCTGATCCGATTGAGATTGAGATATATCTTCTGTACAAAACAAACAACTATTTAATATCAAATTAAAACATACTTATATCATCTAGAACAGTGATTCTCAATCTTATACGGACCGTGTACCACCTGACAACTTTTTTTATCACTGCGTACCACCTCCAAAACCTGTTTGAATGGATAGACCAAGAAATAGGCCCATTTTCTCGCCCTGACATAGTTTAGCATATTCCGTAATTTTAAAAGACTGTACAAGACACAAGTTTCGCCCAAACCAGGACTGATCAATCGGGTCAGTTAAGTTGCAATTTTAGTTCAGACTTAAATTAGGTATGATGGAGCTGCTCGCGTACCACCGGAAAAGTCCTGGCGTACCACAGTTTGAGAACCACTGATCTAGAATATAATGATGAAAAGGTTTTAACTGACCAAATTGCGAAACAGAAACTATTGAAGAAAAATCCTGTTGGGTAGTTGAAAATGAATTAGTAAATGGGTGCTTACTTGAAACCACCTCCTCCATAGCCATCCTAGCTGTTTCAACAATTTCCAAAGGATGAGACAAGTCATACACCCCATTTGCCATTTCGATTGAGTGCCCCTCGGCCCTGGCAACTGCTTTTTGAACTTCTGCTGGAGCATCTCGCATTTTGGTTGTTATTACTTTTCTGACATCAGTTGCTGAAACTGCCATTTACGTTGATAGAAACCAGTTTGAAAAGCCTATTGAATGTAGTGGCTTCCATTTCAGCACCAGCAGTAACCAATGACGGAAAAGCTTGAGATTTCTCTCCCGGCTTATGTTTCAAAAAAGCCCATGCATGGTCAGATGCAACCTTGAGGTGATCATATTCAAGTTTGGACAAAACAATGCAACCATGTCGATTTTGTTCTTTCTGCTTTTCAACTAAAATTGAAAAATTCCTTGGGCAGTTTCCTCTTTTCCTAACAGTTCATCTCGCCTCATTCCTCTAAATATTCCACCCCTGCATCCTAGTCTGCATATAACACGACAGAAAATGTCGCCCAACAAAAGCTCCAATTGTTTTTTTTTTTAAGTTTCCAAACTTAGTTTGACGGATCCTGTCCATTTCTTTTGTGATCTTGTTGTTGTTTTCATATTGCAAGATTTCTTTGGTGTGTCGAGATCCTTAAGCTTCTTTCTACTTTTTTCTTTTACATATTGTTCACGTTTCTCTTTCTGTTTCTTTCTGAATTTGTGGTAGATGACGCAACGGAGCGTAGGCTTTTACAGTGACAATAAGTGCTGAATCAGCAAGTTGCATATTGTTGACTCATCAATTATTGTCAAGACGTCCCATAGCTAGTTCAAAATGATTCTAAAGAATATATTCCTTTTTTTGCAACATTAGCTATAGCATTAACAAAAGTTGTAACAAAAGGTGTGTTACAAAACGATAAAATACTTTGGTTGGTAAATTATTGCTTCCATTCCAATCAAAATTACACACATCAAGGTACAATGAACATGACACAAAACAAACACGAAACAGTGATAGATTTCATCATTTTAATAGAATACATAACACATCACTAGATAACGTACACCCATATTTTGCACATGGCTTTAAATGATTTTGTTAAAAGTGATCCTTTCTGTTGTTGTTCTAATCTTTGGCAATTTCTGTAGTTCATGCTTTGATTACATCTGTCGTAGAGTACTTGTTTTTAACCAGTGCACTTGAAACTTTTTTTCATACTTCTAAACAAGTGAATATTTGATTGTGTGCTGAGAGGAATGCAGTGTTTACAGACTATCTAGTGCTACATTAGCGAATTTTTATGTGAACAGTAATGTTATGACGTAGAATATCAGTTCCAAAATTTAAGACTTAATGCAGCTGAGAAGCGCACATCGTCATCATTCGCAAGGAACGACCGTTAAAATTAAGGCGCGTTGACATACAGACAAGCACCTTTCGGTTATAAAACACGAACGGTTTGACATAAATTCAAACGGTTTTCACTGGCCAACTCTAAATTTCACTTAGATACAGCATGCAAAGGTATAGGTCATTCCAATGAGTGAATCGGAATTCAGAAGCGTACATGGTCATTATTCGCAAGGAACGACCGTTAAAATTAAAGCGCGCTGACATACAAACAAGCACCTTTCGGTTATAAAACACGAACGGTTTGACATAAATTCAAACGGTTTTCACTGGCCAACTACAAATTGCAGTTAGATACAGCATGCAAAGTTTCAGGACATTCCAATGAGTAAATCGGAAATGAGAAGCGCACATGGTCATTTTGGGCAGGTCACGACCGTTAAAAATTAAGGCGAGCTGACATACAGACAAAGACCTTTCGGTTATAAAACACGAACGGTTTGACATAAATTCAAACGGTTTTCACTAGTCATCTACAAATTGCAGTCAGATGCAGCGTACAAAGTTTCAGGTCATTCCAATGAGTGAATCGGAATTCAGAAGCGTACATGGTCATTATTCGCAAGGAACGACCGTTAAAATTAAGGCGCGCTGACATACAGACAAGCACTTTTCGGTTATAAAACACGAACGGTTTGACATAAATTCAAACGGTTTTCACTGGCCAACTCCAAATTCCACTTAGATACAGCATGCAAAGTTATAAGTCATTCCAATGAGTGAATCGGAATTCAGAAGCGTACATCATCATTATTCGCAGGTCACGACCGTTAAAATTAAGGCGCGCTGACATACAGACAAGCACTTTTCGGTTATGAAACACGAACGGTTTGACATAAATTCAAACGGTTTTCACTGGCCAACTCCAAATTGCAGTTAGATACAGCATGCAAAGTTTCAGGACATTCCAATGAGTAAATCGGAAATGAGAAGCGCACATGGTCATTTTGGGCAGGTCACGACCGTTAAAAATTAAGGCGAGCTGACATACAGACAAGCACCTTTCGGTTATAAAACACGAACGGTTTGACATAAATTCAAACGGTTTTCACTAGTCATCTACAAATTGCAGTCAGGTGCAGCATACAAAGTTTCAGGTCATTCCAATGAGTGAATCGGAATTCAGAAGCGTACATGCTAGATATTCGCAAGGAACGACCGTTAAAATTAAGGCGCGCTGACATACAAACAAGCACCTTTCGGTTATAAAACACGAACGGTTTGACATAAATTTAAACGGTTTTCACTGGCCAACTCCAAATTGCACTCAGATACAGCATGCAAAGTTATAGGTCATTCCAATGAGTGAATCGGAATTCAGAAGCGTACATGGTCATTATTCGCAAGGAACGACCGTTAAAATTAAGGCGCGCTGACATACAGACAAGCACCTTTCGGTTATAAAACACGAACGGTTTGACATAAATTCAAACGGTTTTCACTGGCCAACTCCAAATTTCACTTAGATACAGCATGCAAAGTTATAGGTAATTCCAATGAGTGAATCGGAATTCAGAAGCGTACATCATCATTATTCGCAGGTCACGACCGTTAAAATTAAGGCGCGCTGACATACAGACAAGCACTTTTCGGTTATAAAACACGAACGGTTTGACATAAATTCAAACGGTTTTCACTGGCCAACTACAAATTGCAGTTAGATACAGCATGCAAAGTTTCAGGACATTCCAATGAGTAAATCGGAATTCAGAAGCGTACATCATCATTATTCGCAGGTCACGACCGTAAAAATTAAGGCGCGCTGACATACAGACAAACACCTTTCGATTATAAAACACGAACGGTTTGACATAAATTTAAACGGTTTTCACTGGCCAACTCCAAATTGCAGTCAGATACAGCAGGCTTGTCAAACTCGCGGCCCGTCGGCCGCATGCGGCTCACGAACAGTCAATAACAATTGTAGTATTTTTTTAGATTTTTTTGATAAAACTAAATTTTTCTTACTTTTCAAAGCTATTATTTAAACAGACATTTAGCGAAATTTAATTTGTAAATACAAATTCTTATGTTATGAATAGAAACGATAGTAATTAAACCGTTCCTCATACTTTCAGTCAAGGCTGTACAATCTGCGGCCGTACGACCACATTAAAATATATGTACTGGCGGCCGTGATGTAATTAAAACTCCTTTGCCAAAACTTTTGATTTTCAAACTGCCCGAAACAGATGTTGTGTTACTGAAAAGAGTATTACAAGCCTAGCAGTCATATGCGTCAATCTTTTTGTAGACCTATTGTGTGCAAACAATGCGATAAAACAGGTAGTAAAAGCATCACAATATAGATTATGACGTAATAAACATTAAAACTGATTTTTATTGTGCAACTCAATCTGTTCATCATGTTGTAAATTAATGTGATAATAAATCCGGACCCCCCTTTTTAAAAAGTTTTGCGTAAATTAAATAGGCCCAAATCGTTTCCGTTTACCGCTGATAACAGGGAGTCGTTATCTCAAAGCCCTGAGCCTTCAATCTCTTGTATTCGCTTGTTATCTAATCGCCAATTATGACGTAACAAGGGTTTAATAAGGAGTTTTATGCGCTAACAATCGGAAAGTTACGTTCCGGCTGGAACGCTGGTTGCAATTTCTTGGTTGGTGTTAACTGCACTTAATGCAACATATTAAACTGTTTTTGCATTTGTATTGTTTCGACCTGCCAAACACGTAATAGTTTTGTCCCAAACATTAGATCGATGTTAATCGAGTTGTGTTATTAGGGTACACGGAATTTGTGACTGCCACAATTTATGCCTTCTACAGTTACCAACTTTAGTGCATTCGTGACATTGCGCAACTTTAGCATTATCGCTTTAGAAAGGCGTTCAGTCCTTGAGAATCTGTTCCCCCTTTTTAAGCAACGATTTTGATCACCTGACGCTTATCGCTTATCTTGCAGCTGCAGTTTTGCTGATTAAGCTAGATACCAGCGGCAAAACCAGGAAAATACAAAGCTGTCGCGAAAATTATTTGTTCTTTCTGTCAATTGGAGTTAGTGGCAGTTTAGCATGTGAATTACGTATTTAGTATCGTGCGGTCTAGCGTGTTTGCAAACACTTTTCGTAACAAAACTCTGTTCCAACTAGTACTTTTCGTAACAATTTTTTTCCAGCTAACACTTTTCCGAAACAAACTTTTCTTACGGCTAAAGCTTTTTGCGAGCTAAATTTATTCAAAACCGATGATTTTTGCAACTTAAAGGATGGTTGAAGCTAACAGTTCATGTAACAAAATTTTCTTACAACTATCACTTTTCGTAACAAAATTTTGTTTCATCTAACACTTTTTGTAACAAAATTTTGTTCAAGCTAACATTTTTTGTAACAAAATTTTGTTCCAACTAACAATTTTTGTAACAAAATTTTGTTCCAACTAACACTTTTCGCAACAAAATTTTGTTCCAACTAACTATGTTTTTGTAACAAAATTTTGTTCCAGCCAACACTTGTTGCCTCAAAATTTTGTTCCATCTAACACTTTTCCGTAACAAATTTTCTTAGAGCTTTAGCGTTTTGCGAGCTAAATTTATTGAAAACCGATGATTTTCGCAACTTAAAGTATGTTTCAAACTAACACTTTTCGTAACAAAATTTTGTAACAGCTAACACTTTTCGTAACAAAATTTTGTTACAGCTAACACTTTTCCGTAACAAATTTTCTTAGAGCTTTAGCTTTTTGGGAGCTAAATTTGTTTAAAACCGATGATTTTGAAACTTAAAGTATGTTTCCAGCTAATACTTTCCGCTACAAAATTTTGTTCCAGCTAACACTTTTCGTAACAATTTTGTTCTAACTAACACTTTTCCGCAACAAAATTTTCTTACGGCTAAAGCTTTTTGCGAGCTAAATTTATTAAAACCGATGATTTTCGCAACTTAAAGTATGTTTCAAACTAACCCTTTTTGTAACAAAATTTTGTTCCAACTAACACTTTTCGTAACAAAATTTTGTTCCATCTAACAGTTTTCCGTAACAAAACTTTGTTCCAGTTAACACTTTTCCGTAACAAAATTTTCTTGCAGCTATAGCTTTTTGTGAGCTAAATTTGTTTAAAACCGATGATTTTGAAACTTAAAGTATGTTTCCAGCTAATACTTTCCGCTACAAAATTTTGTTCCAGCTAACACTTTTCGTAACAATTTTGTTCTAACTAACACTTTTCCGTAACAAAATTTTCTTACGGCTAAAGCTTTTTGCGAGCTAAATTTATTAAAACCGATGATTTTCGCAACTTAAAGTATGTTTCAAACTAACCCTTTTTGTAACAAAATTTTGTTCCAACTAACACTTTTCGTAACAAAATTTTGTTCCATCTAACAGTTTTCCGTAACAAAATTTTCTTACGGCTAAAGCTTTTTGGGAGCTAAATTTGTTTAAAACCGATGATTTTGAAACTTAAAGTATGTTTCCAGCTAATACTTTTCGCAACAAAATTTTGTTCCAACTATCACTTTTCCGTGACCAAATTTTCTGCTAACAAATACCTTTTCTAACACATTTTAGTTCCAGCTAACACTTTTCCGTAACAAATTTTTGTTCCACCAAATAGTTTTGTAACGTAATTTCTTCCAATTAACAATTTTGTATCAAAATTTTGTGACAGCTAACACTTTTGGGAACGAAATTCAATTTTTATGGTTTCACCATGTATGTGCAGATTTAAAACACAAAATGTTTAAAATATGCTTAAAAATTCTCTTTGTCGCCACCTAATGAACAAAAAAATACGGTAACAAAATTTTTTGTTACACCCAATTTAACGATGTTTTTCTGTTCAAAAATTTTCGTTACGACATACCAGAAATTTTTGTAACTTGGAACAAAATTCGGAACAAAATTTTCGTTCCGAAACGAAATTGTTCAATTTGGAACGAAATTTTGTTACTCGGAACGGTTTCGCTAACGGTATTTCCGAGTTAATGGAAAATTGCATTATGCCCCATTACCACGAACCTGGCGTGTGGGTACAGACACAACGAACATGACGTGTTGTCGTGTTTTGCGTCACTTCCGTTGCAATTTTGAGTTTCTTCACAGGAATTCGGTGTTTTCTTAAGTGTGTCATTTGGACACCTAAATTCTAAAGGCAAATTAAATAATGTTAAAGTATTGTTTTTAAAATCATGACTAAAACCACATGTCCCCAAATAAACAACATTTTGTCTCAAATATTGCTTCACCACGTTAACAGTCATTACGTTTTATAGCGTTTAGGTAATAAAAATAATGAAATTTCTTACCCTGTTGTGTATTGTAGGTAGATTGACTTGAAACTAAAACAAAACTTTGAAGAAATAAACACAAAAGTATTATCCTTAATCTCATCATGAATATAAATCACAGAGTAAATAATCTAGGCTGTTTCAAAGTAAAATCTGCGCATTAGATATGCATCATCACAATAATAAGCCATACGGGAAGCTATTTGGCATCTGTGTGCATGGTGCTGCATGCACTTTTACATTTTTTCTTTTTCTAATTTTTTACGCTGGTTTGCTGTTCTTGCTGTGTATATTTCCTCTATACACTGTTGTACTTGACAATTACGTCAAATGCCTATCGCTACAACTTTCACCAAAAACTTGTCGTAGATAAATTTGATCAGTCTTAAACCAAGCAACAACGGAATGTAGTAAGTTCAGCAACACGACACAATCTATAAATATCTGCGTTAATTGCGTCAACGCCTTAGGCTGGGAAATGTTTGAATCTAAATTTTATTGGTAAAGTTTATTTTACATTAGTAATTTTAGATTTTTTGTAATACGATTTGTGAGAATGTCCCAATTAGGAAATAATAGACCCTTTAACGAAAATTAACGATTGCTGTTAACTTTGAAGTACACTACTAAATATGGTAACACGTTTTTTGACCTTTAAAGCAAATCAACTGTCCTCCAACGATTACGAAAAACACCAAGAAGAGCAAACCTTAACAAAACATTACGAGGGGCACGTAACTGGTGTAAGCTGCAGTGAGATAAAATGGCGTAAGCTGCAGTGAGATAAAATGGAAACACTAATTAAAAAAGTCTTTGGCAGCAAACGGTCGTGACAAAATAAGACACGAAATCAGTAAAAATTGATTTTGTTTCAGTTGGCATAATCAAACGGCTCTTTATTTTAGTTTTGGGCCAAGTCGCGCCTTTTTCATGCAATTATTACCGCCTTTTTTCCTTTTCTCTTGTGTTCTCTCGTCATAATGTCAAATGATTTTACCTCTTTGCTTTAAACATTGTTTAAAAAAATGTCTTTTAACTTATCTGTTGTACAAAATATGCCAAACTTAAATATATTAAATTTCTTAACCCAATAAATTATGTACGGGACTCCGACGATAACAAAATTCAGCAACATGACAAGGCTTTTAAAGACGTAATAAAACTTACGCGGGAAATAGTTGACATGCGTCATAGCAGTCAAAACACGATTTCTAATTAAAAACATGTTTAATTTGTATTATTACCAGTACCAATGACATGTTTTTCAGGATAATCCGCTTAGCAGATCAGTATTTCTGCCGAAAAACATATGTTTGTTTACTAAAAATGTCTGCCAAAAACACGTCTGTTTGATTGATTGTTGTTTTCACGTTTGAATATCATGTCCTCATAACAAATCTTTCGTTGGCTTCGTGGAATATTTTCGATTCAGTGAAACCTAATCAAACCTGTCAAATGTCCGTTTTTGGTACAAACCTTATTTAACCAATTAGGCTACATTATTTTTTCCTTGTGCAAAAAAACACTTTTTTTATTTTAGTTTAGTAAATATAAGTTAGTTGTAACGTTTTTTTATTCATGATCAACACGTAAGTTTTTAATGATCAACTGACATTTGTTTACCACGCACCAGTGGGGTTGTCGCAGACGTTTCTATGACAACGGATCCTTTCTGCTTCACTACTTAGGTCAAAGTATTATTTAAAGTCAAAGTATTACACTTGCGATTTCAAACATAATATTCCGGTTAGAAGTATTCGATGACTTCATTTACTAAATAATGTTAGTAACTTATATCAATGACATACCCTGCCAGCTTCATGCCAAAGAATATCACACAGCTTAAAAGCATAAACTTTATATATCTGCTTAACACTACAAAACAATATAACCGCGAAAAATAAAATCTCTCATAAAAAAATCACAGCAACAATAAAATACAATTTAAACATACAAAATTCACAACCAAAACATGGAAATCATATTTATGTATACTCTGTGGCGCCATTTAGTGGTCAAGTGACATAAGGAGCGCCGTTCCTCGTTTAACCCAGTGGTCCGAAATCTGGGCACCAGCTTTGAGATCGACTGCTACCACAAAGGAGGCACGCCCTGATGCCCCGGCGCGATTGGGGAAGTAATAACAAGGTGAACTGTATAACCCTATAACGAAAATCAATACGATGATGTTGCAATAAAGAGGCCTTTGAAATTTGAACTAAATTTTTCAGTAATTATGCCAACCAGCGTGCTTAAAGTTAAGTGCTAAGGATCGAGTATTTAAAACCAGGCTAACTTTGATTATTTACAAACGCAGTACCGTTTTGATTTTGCAACAAGTATCTTTTATTTTATTTTAAGATCCAAAATCCCTTTTTCGTGTGTTAAAGCAAGGGCTTGGGTACTTAGATTGAAAAGCCAAGCGAAAGACCAAGCACTACATGAGATACTAGGTCAAATAGTTTTTTTCTTCGTACCAAAAGAGGTTTCAAAGATCGACAGAATTAAACAAACTCGTAATAAATGTGATTTAAATTGGCAGCCTTTTTTACCAATTTAGTAGCAAAGTTGTAAAAATTTGTTTTTTTAAAAAAAACTTTACCATATCTGAAACTTTTTACTACACAACCTTTTAGTTGAAATCGCATCGAGCAGCCCTACTTTGGTGCTTAGTACCACAGGTTAAAAACCCTACATTAGGGATTTAATATTAACCACTATAGGCTAATAATGGTTTTCAAAGCAGATATCAACCTACCTTTGCCGGACTTCTTCTTGGCTTCACTTGGTTTAAAGTGTATAGTCGGCATAGCGCATGTCAACTGCATTGGAGCTGCTTCAATAAGACATGAGTTCTTTTTATCCCAACCAGCACCCTCAAGGAAGAGCCCCTTTACCCAAACCCCATCTTTAGGGGGTGAGGTAATGTGATTATCGTCCACTGTTGACACGATAAACTCCCAGGAAAGTGAATCTACAGAAACCTGAATAAGAACAAATTATTTTTGTTTAAACCTGACTAAAATTGCAAAACATTGCTCCTGAAACAGTCAAAAACACATTCACAGAAAAAAAATTTAAACAGAATCTGAGTGAACAGTTTTGTTAAAAGGTAAACTATGTTTCCTAATTGATGAAATATTTGCAGTATGTAAGTAGAAAAGCAGTTAGGTAACTAAAACATAAACCTATTAAACATTTGCAATATGACTGTACAAACATATACACTGTTGCTGCCAAACATGCCTTTGCAAACTAAACGAGGCTCCTCTGAGAAAATATTTTGTTTTTACCTACGTTGCAACATGTAGGATTTGTCGTTCTTCAGGGTAATAACACTTCAATTGTCAACAAACAAAACGTGAAACACGAACAGAACGAAACGAAAAAGTGGTGAAAAACGCAAGCAACGACACGATAAACGTAGATTAGATTAAACGCAAGGACTTCTAATTAAAAGTTTATAGGCAACTGCCTGTAACAAGCAGAGAGCAACACATCTGTTTTAAAGTTTATGCTGCTGTATAGATTACTATAGATCACACAGAACAATCACCAACTACCACTTACAGCGTTCGCTCTTGCTGAAGTTTGGAGCACCGCGGTTAGGAAACCTGTGGGGAAAGTGAATCCGGACATCCAGAAGATTGTTGGGGGATGAGCAGTCTCGGCCCATTTGGCAAACTGTTCAACACGTGACACAAGATCACGTGTCCATGCTCCGAGAGGCTTTAGTGACGGGTACGCCTGTGACGTCACAAAAATGTTGTTTAATTTGTTTCAAAAAACAAAATATTATTTTCGCTGTGATAAAAGGTGTCTTAAAGATAAGAAATGTTGTCAGGATTTGTAAATAAGCTGATTTTTAAGCATATTAATGCAGGTGCTGTCTTAACTCTTACGAGATATTGATTGTATAAATTTTGAACAATAAATGTGAAAAATCAAGTTTATTACAATTTCAAGCACAAGTTTCGCACCGTAAATTTGCTTTACAAGGAAAATATTTAAAAAACTTACTTTCTCCCACATGGATGGTACCCTGCCTTCAAATATGCACTGAAAGGTTTCTTCCAACTCAGCTGACATAAGAACCAAGCCCTGGATTCCTTTTTCAAGGTCGATCAAGGACGAACGCATGATCACCAGCAAGTAGTTGTACCTTTCGATCTCCTACGAAAAAATACATCCAGATTAATGCAAACATTATAACCGTGCGGTGAGTAAACAGAACAAAGAGTTTAAAAATCTGAAGATACAGTAGAAGACCAAATCCATCATAATAAATCAGTACAATCATTTCTAAGTAAAGTTTAACGTGTATTAAGATTCGCTAAGAAGACCGCAATCAAAAACACGATAAGTAAGCAATGACTTCAACTCTATTTGAATAAGGTAAATTAAGATGCTAATAAGTGAAACTCATTTTGTAAAAATACTGATAAAACTGGCATTATCTGCTTCATCTGGAGTTTCTGTAATAGAGCAAGTAATGTAAACGACTTACTTGAAGAAGAACCACGTTTAGCGGGTTTGGATCGTCAGAAAGAATCTTTGCTGTTCCTTCGTAATCAATTGTGTCGGGAATGGTTTTAAGGACGTTTGCAGCTAAATCGAGAACCTGAAAGTACGTAAAAGGCAAATTGTCTTTTAGAGAAATATCGAACAGTTTTGATGTACAAACACGCAAACGAATTGAAGTAGATGATGCAAACAATCATATAGATGTATTGGATGCAAAAACTTGTAATGGTAAACATATCTTGTCACAAAATTGGTACAGCGAAACCTTAAGAAGTTGATATGCCAAAATGTTGTTTGCGCTTTTATCCGCAACTACTAGGGCTAGGCTTTTTGGTTAAGAAGTTAAAGTCCTTGATGAGTTTGATTATATTTATGTTGTTTTTGTATGTTGTAACAGATAAAACCTCGTACCTTCTCCTCTTGACTAACTCCAGTTTTGGTGGCGATCTTTGGCTGAAGAGAAAGCAGAGTTTCAAACAACATACGAGCTTCAGTGATTTGTGAAGCGATATCAGCGTTGGGGTGTTGTCCGAATGCTTCTGGGTTGTCAACATTGGGAAGCTGGTTAATGTATTCTTTGTATGTTTGCAGAGGTCCGTCCCGAGGAATATAGTATGTATCCATTGTAGACAGCCTGTGTTTGAGTGACAAATAGTAACAGTACAAGGTACACCGTAAAACATGTTTGTCATTTTCTTTCAAACGGCAATTACATGAAGCAATACAGCTTCCAATAACGATACTATCACACTAAAGCAATACCCAGACAGATGCATAACCTACGTTATAGATGTAAAGAACATAACCTGTTGGTAATGCCTAAACGCACTTAGCTACCAGTTTATCATGCAGATCAAGTGCGAGACAGGATTAAACCCAAAAACTATAGGAGATACAGAGTTCGATTTGTGATTAGGACTGACAAGAGAATAAGTTTAACGTGGTAACGGTGAACACAAAGTGCAAGATGTAAACTCAGGGACAAGACTGTTATTTTACCTCATTTTTCAACTGCAATATAACATGAAGCCCTTACTGACTAACACAGTTCAACACCAAAGAACTCACTTGTAGAAGGTGTTGGCGACGGCATCATTGTTAAATGTGGTGTTGATATAACTGTGCAAGAGTCGGCGATCAAAGTCGTCTGTCACGTGACCACCGTAGTTGACACCAGCAATGAGATATTTGAGTGCATCCCATGGAGTTTCATCATACTCGTCCAAGTAAATGGAAAGAAGGTTCTCAGAAACCTGAACGTAATGAGTAAATGACGAATTAGTGCGCTAAATAGTGGTAAAATGTGAAACAAGCAAAAAGTAAGAATTCATACATTGTATAGGTGTAAAGTTCAGAGAGTAAAAAATGTTTAAACTTCAATCAACAAATAAAATTAACACAATTATAATAAAAAACTGTGTAAAAACACCGGTAAAACTCGATTTAAGTGTGTATCATTCCGTTTAACTCGATTAAAAAAACTATTAAAGCGTCAAATCACAATGTGGAAAAAGAAACAGTTTAAGGAATAACACAAAAAAATGACTGAAAAAGTAAAATAAATTAATAAGGACACCAAAATTTGCAATGTAAAACCAGCAGCATAACTGTACCTCAAAATCGGAGTCGTTGAATCCATAAATAATATTCCATCCCAGCATAAGGAACTTCTTGCGTTCAATAAGCAGGGAGTGGAAGAAACAAAGTGCAAAGAGAAGTTTCTTGTATTTTCCAGGTTTTGTGCAACGAGTAAACTGTTGATCGGTGATGAGATGGTACAACCGTTTCATGTTGGCCTTGAGTCCCTGGAAAGACCAAATTTCTTGGTTAATTTAGAATTGTATACAGATCAAAAGCTTAGATTTTTGTAAAGAAGACAAAATTTACATCTACCTTGGGTGGTTCTGTAGTCATCTTAATCCCGACTTGCAGGATGGATACAGGGAAGTCCGGATGTGGGGAAGAACTCAACCATAAACGGAAGTCTGCATGGGGTTCCTCCACCTAATACACAAGGTCAATATTTAATAATTTTTATTAGATCTATATTTTTTGTTGTGTAATCCTTTGTAAATATACAGATCGAGAACCGCAAACATAAAATTTCTTCCTATTCGTTTGGGACTAACGAGTCAAGCGCTTGCAGAATCAACTGAATAAGATGGCAACTTTACATCCACATCTAACAAATGTAAAGTTTTCGCAAAAATGCATAGAATAGGTCATGTCAAAAGTGTTTGAACAAGCTGGAGGTAAAAAAGAACAAATTTTAAACCAAGTAAAACCAAAATGTTTACACATTCTGAAACAAACTTTCGAAACGAAATAGTAAACAACATAAAAACGTACCTGAAGTTGTTCAACGAGTTTATCGAGTTGTGGCATCCAACTTAAAGAAAGATGACAATTGGCCAAAAACACCCAATTTCCTTCCTTCACACCTTCCTTTATCATCCTGTTAAAATATTACATTAAAAACTTGAACCTGTCCCAAAGCCACTTATATATTTGGGCCATATTTTTCGACGCTTACAAGTCAACCAATGTAATTTTGTCTCAAAAAATGTTTCCTCCATTTTTGTCGTACAGAAAGGACTTTTTTTCACGGACTTTTTTTGACCCAATATATTCATTGGTAAAGTTAATGAAAGTGTAAAATGACTAAAAAATCTGGAGTTTAACATAAGTGTTGTACGTCAAAGATTCCTTAGCTTAGCAGATTCAATTAAAACCGCAAACTCGGAATTAGGATAAGGTTGTCAAATTGTCACATTATTTTTTTTCCCTTTAAGTTTAAGGTATACCTGGTGGCGATTGGAGCTTGACCCTGCCCGAGTGACAAGGCGTGGAATCGATGTGACATCTGAGACTGCTCGGCAAGTTGCAACAGTGAGCTTGTCGGATCCTGAATATAAATATATGTATATTTAATGTCGGTTATATTCCGTATGACCTGCAGTATAACAATTAGGGGGCAGGGCCTGCCATTGATGTAAACCGTTTTGAAATATCATACTTGCGACTAACCACACAAATAAAAACAATAGTAAAACAGTATATCAACAAAATATCCGTCAACGCCGGTTCTTGCAAAATCACTTTAGTCATAAAACCCAGTAAAATCTTTGATTTAGAATTACTTTCTTATTGCTTTTGCATATTTGCTATTTTTTGACGTAAAATCAAAAACAAAAGTAACCATGAATCAACTATTCGCCAAAGCATTTTACAAGCTAGTTTAAAATGTTGAATGGTACCATAGGTCGTGTGAGTCTAAGGCAGGGGTCGGCAATCTTCTTTGCACTGCGGACCAAAACTGAAATTTTTTCGCGGACCGGCCTTCAAAAAACTACAAATAATTGGCAATAAAAACGCCTAATTTATTTTATCATCCCCGGGATGCATGGGTAAAATGTTTCAAAGTATTTAACCTGAAAACTATACGGCCCGGTAACGAACTTCTCGCGGACCGAAATCGGACCGCGGACGCGCGATTGCCGACCACTGGTTTAAGAGATACAGTTTCAACGTTTGGTAAACCGACCACCAAAAACCCAACAATTTTTTATCAGTGAGCTTACCACTCCAGGAGAAAGGACGAAGATCAATGGTGATCTTGTAGTGCTGTCGTCTACCACTTGTTTCATATCAAGCACTGGTGGTTCGACGAATTTCGATCCAAGATTGTTAACAATGAAGCTAGTTGCACAGAATGATACTCGATCAGATCGGAGTGAACGAACGATCACCATACGTTGCAATTCGTTGCATGAGTTTTCCCATTCTCCTAAGTATTGGGATTTTGGATTTTAACTTAGAGTGGATTGGAATAAGTTCTTCTGTTCACTTTAATAAGAGTATTTTTTAGGTTCAAATGGAGTAGAATGAGTTATTTTATTTCCTATATACCGGCATTTTGGTTTTAGGTTAAAGTAGCGTAGAATGGGTTATTTTACTCTCCGACATATAGGCATTTCTTTAGGTTGGTTAAGTTTGGGGACAAACACACGCAATGACCCTTTGGACTAAAACGTAATTTTCCATGATGATGACGTGTGGTAATGGTAAGCATTATGCCAAAATTCTATTTTGTAATAATCAACAGTAAAACAAGTACAGGTTAAGGTAAGGATGATTTGCTCTAAAAACACTTCGACAACAAACAAAAAAAGGAAATTGCGCACACATCAAACTAAGTAAAACGGAACCTGGTAATGGGGCGGTCTCGGGCTCAGAACTTGTAAACCAGACGTTCCAGTCACGTGGGTACTGCTCGAATGACGTCATAATGCCGTGGAAATTGGTGAGTTTGTCCAACTCAGTGATGTTGTCCCAGCACGAGTCAGCGAGCCAGTTGGGGCATGGGTTGTCCATCTGACCTTCACGATCCAAAACCTAAAATAGGCAACAAATGCTTAGAAATTGGCTAACACTAGCTGCTCTGATGTAACTCCAAGCATTTCATGTCAATAATCGTTTTGTTTTCCGTTAATAAACATTATTTTATACATTCCACCATTAATAGATCAAAGTTGTATTGCGCAGTTATGAAGAGTATTTGTGGTAATACCTGTTATAAACCGGCTTTTCGTATTCTTTTTACTTACCACTCCGCCGCGCAAAAAGAAGTTGTATTCGTCCATATTTATTTTCGAAGCTGATTCCAATATCTTGGCGCACATTTGAAAGCTGAACAACATCTTGTGTTTTTCGAACAATCCTCGGCAGGTGTATCTGAAAAAGTTCGTACAAACTTAACACCTAAAGTCATAAGAGATTGAATCCAGCAATAAATTTCTTTATGTTGCGTTATTACAATAGACTAAAAGCGTTCCTGTTTTTTGTTTGATATTTTCTAACTTTCACAGATAATGTATATTTTCTTGTTTTGGTAAGAAAGAACCGTTAGTACATAAGGCCTGAAGTAATGTGGATCCATATATGTAATATGTATTTCAAACTACAGAAAAAGATGGAGTTGTCTTTAGGTAGGCGTTTTTAAAACATACGCGCACGTAAGCACATTTCAGTACGAAAACAATTTGGACGTCTATCGAACCAACCAATGCATTAAGTTTTCCGTTATTTTTTAACATACCTGTACACGGCGTAAGTGTGGAACTCATTAAGGTTGGTGATTCGATCTTCCAGTTTTGAGCTCTTTTGACTCTTATCAATAGACTGGTTGAACAGGTCAATGAAGGAATCAAGTGAGAATTGGTACATAGGATCTATACGTCCCATGTCGTTCAATACAAAGAAGAGAATAGAGGCTCTTCTGGCACATGGCCTGTAACCCTGAATGAATAACATGTTTGAGTATTATTCAACAATATAATCCAAACATTTTGTGTGTGATTATTCAAAACTATGAATCTATCACTACTCGTTTTGACCAAGGGCTTTAACTTATGTAATATAAAGTTTGGAATATATGAATGGTTTTTGATTAACTTTAGGAAATGTTTTCATCTACACTAGTGTAATCAAATCGTTGAACAGTAATAACAAAATGTAAATGTATTAAAAGGTGACATTTGCTTGGAAGGTTTCAATATCCTGTCCATTTAAATACACTACATCCAATTAAAAGATTTACTACATTTACCACAAGTATACAACATACAATCTGCATTTTATAACTAGTTCATGTTGCAAACGCAAGAGAGCCTAAAATATTCACTCAGGTGCCTTTTTTATCAATAAAATTAGCATACAATTATTTACAGTCACGTGGTAAACTCTCAACCAATCACGTACCTCTCTCGCGGCGTCAATCTTGATCTCGGTTTGTTCGGCAACCTGCAACTGCTCTCCTACTTCTGCGGCTGTTGTTTTGGATGAGTGGAGCGTATTTACCAGCTGTTCGTCATCCAGAAGTGATCCCTGAGCCTCGTTTAGAAGACGAAGGATCTCATCTTCCAGCTCTTGCAGCTTGTTCTTCCCGGAAGCAATTTTAATCACAAGGGAGTCTTTCTGCAAGAATTTACAAACAAAGTGTTAGGGGTGAACATTGGTTACATTCCTCCCAACAAGTATAGATGAGACCTTCTTTAAAAGTAATAATGTTCTTTAGAGCAAAGAATAAGACCCTATTCAAATACAACAATTTAGTTTGGAGAAATTGATGCAACCTTTTTTGAATAGAATAATTTAGAGGAACACTAAAAGCAATTCATGGGGCTGTATTCAAATACTTTTTGAAATGTGTTTCAAATGATTCAATTCGCGGCTTTACAGATAAACCAGGTCTCTGTTCGAATTTTTTTTTTAAACTAAAAAAATATTTTATGTTTTACGTTTGTTTTCAAGCTTGGGTTTGCTCACATACTAGATTCTTCTAATTTTTACATGATTGTCTTCATAATTCAAACAATCAAAGCTAGGAGGTTTTAAATATACACGGATTTTGTTTTCAAATATAGAAAATAAAAACAAATCTTGTTTTCAAATACAGAAAATAAAAAAATCCTGATTTAAACTGATTTTAATACCTGTTCCTCTAGTTCTGGCCTCTCTTTGCGCACAACAGTTCCCAGCAGTTGAGCTTCCAAACCTTGCTCCTTCACAGCAAAATTCACGATGCTGGTTTTCGTGGAGATTTCGGGTGGGTAGTGGGGATTGGAAAGTTTAGTAGTGATGTAAAACTTAAACTCGGTGTTGTATTCCACCTCCTTGTCGCCCAGTTTGATCAACAACCGTCCACCTGAAGTTGCAACAAACCTCATAAAACCGCATGCAAAAACTGTCTATGGTATAACTGAGTTCACTTTCATGAACGTTTTCTTATAAATTGACAACAAGATGTCACCAAGCAAAGCAATAAAAAAATTATTACTGAATTTATAAAGTGTGTCTTTTTTCTATGCCAGGCCTGAAAAAGTCCTGTTCTAGTATGCTTTATGTTTTAAAGTGCCGTTATCTATGGTTAGTCAAACCCTTCAAGGGTGGAACACATAATAAACATGTCAAGGCGTTTATTATTTAGTAGTTATAGGGAGAAACATTTCAAATTTTGTTTAGTAGATGTAATAACATTCAATAAAGTAACTTAGCCACTACTGCGATCTTCCAATGACTATCCTTGATTTCAATTCACAATCAACTCACCGACTTTGGTTATAGCTTTGTTGAGAATAGGAGCAAGAGAAGGATCAAGCTCCTCCTGTACGTTCTGAAGAAGGACAGGAGACCCGAATTGGACGCTGTTTTCCAAAGTCCTTAAATAATCGTGTTGTTGCAGATCAATGATCTTCAGTCCTCTTGATCCTTCCATGTTCTTGATCCATTTGATTGCTTGACCTTGCGGATCCACCATTAGTGGCCATCTAAAAAGGTGTGAAAAAATGAAGAGCTAAATGCGAGGTTTTGATTGTGGCAAGTTGTTGTGTTTCTTAGTCCCAAAGTTTGTGAACTTAAATAAGTCTGTGAAAGATTGTCGTGAGTCCCCGATCATCTCACGACATAGAAAAATAGTTTTCAATTCCACACTGCCTGCAATATCTTTCTATATTTCAGCAAGTAGTTAAACGATTATGCCGAATTCCAAGAATTTTTTAGTGATAGAAATATGTTAATGAAAATAATAGTTATTTTAGCATTTGTCAATACTTCAACCCAAAAAATTACCAATAGGTCGTTTTTGTACTTGATTTATTTAACATGTCTAAAGTAATACTATATTGTGATACTCACCTGTTGCCACGATTTACGATGACTCCGTTTTCAGTGGAGAAAGCATCAGAGGGTAAACCCTGAATATTCCACTCCCGAGTTTGCGTCGGTTTGGATAGAAATTCGGCGAATGTAAAGTTGGGAGTGCAAGGTACGTGTAGATCGTGGACCTGCAGATTCAAGTAATGCAGATGCAGAAATCGTGTTTCAAATTTTACAAGTATTCGCTTGTTTGATAAAACTGTCGAATTTTTAAGCATAGAACTTAGAAGGATTATGAAACTCATAAATATCAACGAAAAAAACAAGACACATTTTGTTTTCTTTCATTGTTTCACACTTTTCACACTAATTTGCACGTGTGTTTTTCTAATATGAAATCTGTACTGTAAATGGTAGAAAGGTAAATTATAAATTAAGAAATTTTTTTATGGGCAAAATATTTTACTTTTTGTTTATTTTTAAAGTTGTTTTTTGAGACGATAAATAATATCAGATATTAACTCAGCACACCAACCTGCTGAAGCCAAATTTTGTCAACCATCTCGTCTCTGTAGTTAGATAGGAAAGGTCCCATGTATGAGAGGAAAGCTGATGCCACCAAGCAATCACCCACCAGATATTTCATCGATTCTTCTAGGCTCTCAGCTGATGCTTCCCAACGAATTTTCTCGCCAGCCAAACCTTGTCACGCCACAAAAAAGCACTTTTTTATCAACATGGTATTTGGCTCAAGTGGTTATAAACGGATAAAATTGATGTGGCCCATTTGACGGCTTGAAAAATAAAACATGTCGCTTTTTACTTCTTTTGGGTCGTTATTTTCCTCATTAAAAATACGTTGAAATACAAATAAAAATTGCCAAAGAAGTAGCATAAAACGGAGTTATTTATTACTTAACCCTTTTTAAAACATTACTCAAGTTTTATCAGTATTTTTTTACCAGTGATAACTCAAGTTGTTAGGTGTTAATCAGTTATAAAGTTCGTGGCCAAGGTAGCGACCCTAAACGAAAAACTATGGGTAAAAATAGTTTTCGCATTGATATTTCTCACGAATCTAGGCTAACCTGCAACCAGCTTTCCAGCTCTTGTTAGCTTTAACTCTGTGAGTTCAGCTTTACGTCTCAAGTCTTCTTTCTGTGCCAGACGTTCCTCGTACTGTTCAAAACAGGTGAAACTTAAATCTCGTAACGTTATGAAATACAGTCAACATCGGTTAAACTGGATTCTGTTAATCCGGATTTCGCCTAGTTCGGACAAAACTTGAGGTACAAATGATTTACGGTTAATTCGGACCCGATTACACCAAAAAATTCTGGACATTTTGCCATTACACAACAAATAAGGGTTTAAAGCAGTGGTTCCCAACCAGGGCCCAGGGCCCCCCAGGGGGGCCACGACATGTGTTCCGGGGGGCCACAGGTGTTGATTCACCAGAAACACCCACTAAAATCCATTTCCTTTTTAACTTTCTTCCCTAATTTAATTGACTATTTCACATACTATTTATCTATATTGAGTTTTTTTACAATTATCGATGCTTGTTTATTCTATTTGACCTGTTTAAAGTCGAAATTAGAACCGAATTCCAACATGAGATTGTCATTTACATTTTTAAGGGGGCCACATGTCATACAGGGTTACTTGAAGGGGGCCACGAGGCCCAAAAGTTACTTTTAGGGGGCCACGGTCAACGAAAGGTTGGGAACCACTGGTTTAAAGTAAACTTATTTAAACTCATAATAAACAAATTTATAGTTCACAAAGAAAAGTTAGAGAAAAGTTTATTTGGTCAAAAACATACCTCTTTCTTTAATTTCTCCATCTTTTCAGTTACTTCCGCCAGTTTTCGTTTGGCATCATCCAATGAAGCTTGCTTTTCCTTTAGCTGTTCTGAAGCAGCCTCCAGTCTCTGTCTCTTTGGTTCCACCACGCGGTAGATCCTCCCGTACAGTTCCATGGCTCTTACCCACATACAGAGTGATTGAGCGGCGAACGATACGCGACCGACGTTGTCAGGCTGTTTGTACATATATTTTTTTTCTTTTTAAGTGTTTTCGTACCTTATAGAATAAGTTAAATACACTATAACGTAGCATTTGGCTATAAACTTCCCAAAATTCATTTATTAGTCGTACAGTCGGTTTCGGACTTTAGCTTAATCAAGGAAAATTTTAAAAAAACTTTTCATTTATTTCGTCATGTGCAATCATCCACCTTAAACTCAGAGTGGGCGCAATACTGTTGACCAATCTTCTTCAAAACACGGTCTGACATATTGTCCTTGTCAAAATTAATCAGCTGCTTGATAAAGTTTCCGTCGCCTAGAATTCAAAATTGATTTACAATGAAATTCTTGTTGAAATAAAGTCTTGTGGAATAATGGACAATGTGTCACTGGATATTAATTGGTACCCTAATCGAAATGCGTGCCAATACGTTTATGGTCAACACTTAACATGCATGACTAACATTTTACGAGATATCAAATGAGTTTTGTGCGGTGGATTTGTTTTGTATCAAATTGCAGTTTTAATAAAATTACAAGAAAATTGTTTAAAATTAATTTACAAGAAATGTCATTGACATAAAAATTTCTCATATTCTGTGCCGTTAATGCTAACAGATTCAATTAAAAACAACTCCCGTCAAGCACATCGATTGAGGTTTAAAAAAGCCTCTTTGTATATACCGAGTTGTCTCTTTGCCTCAGCCCACGTGGGTTCACTGCCTCTGAGTATCATGACAGCTTGCAACACCATTTCCACTAATGCAGGTGGACGACCGTACGATTTGATTTCAGTAATATCTTTCTTGTTGAGAGCTTCAAGAGCCTGCAAGGTGAAGGTAAAATCTAACCGAAAAGTTGAAAAGAGAGATCAGAAAAATGCCCTAATATTGTTATTGCGGGTTTTGCAACAACTTTCAATCATCAATAATCGTGATCGGTGTCTATATCAATACTTAAAAAAATGTTTCTATCTTTCTTTTTTTGGCATCAGGCAGAAAATATTTAAGTAAATCACAGGAATTTGTGAAGAAATACTTTTTTTTAATAATCAGAAAAAAGCCAACAAAATTACCTTTTTTCGAAATTCTCTTTGTATCTAATTTTTATCATTGGTATTTTCCACTACTAATCAGATCACAGCCAATCACCTTTTTAGCCTCTTCCAGTGCAGGAAGTGCTTCATCCAAGTCTCTCTGTGCATTGTCGGCCATTTGCTTGCACTTGACCTCTTCAGCAGCAATTCTCTCGCTGTAAGCGGCCACAGATTTCTGTTGTTCGTCGGCTTCACGTTTTTGCTGTACGATTACCACCAAGTATTCCTCGCACTGCTTTTGAAATTGCGCCACCTGATGGAGAAAGAAATGGCTGAGTGTGTTTGAAAAAAATCAGCAATGCCAGCAGCAACACGTATGTCGAAAAAACTGGCTAATTTAATTGGCTAAATGTAAAAAAATGTAGCGTTGGAGGAAAAAAATGAACCCTATTCGGAATGTTGGGAAGTGTTTTTTAATTGACGAAATTCGCAACTTTTGTTACAGAACTCCCAATAATTGCGGTTTGTTCATTATTAAATCGTATTGATTTGAGTGATTATCTAAGATGCAACAGGTTTTTTTTTGGGAACCGCATGCAGCAGTTCTTGATCCGAGTACTTTACATTGTAGTATTATTGCATTGGGAAAGACCCGAGTAAAGTTTGCAAGACTCGGGTCATTGCTAGTGCAATATTTTTGACATGCGCCGCACACAGGCAACACATCTGGTTTTTTTGTGAAATCCCTGTCGAATTAGCTCTATTTTAGCAACTTTTTTACCTTTGTTTTTGCTTCTTCCAGTTCAATGGACATCGCTTCCACCTTAGAACGAGTATCGTCGATTTTAAACAAACCGTTTCTCAACTTCGAAACCTGATCACCCAACTCCTTGCGTTTCTCAGATAACAACCTGAAAGGGAAAAAATAAATTGGATATATGAATCTAAATTCTAAATTTGGCATCAAAAACTGGTAGATTGACTTCAAAATGAAAACTAAAAAAACTACTTACATTAAGCAAACGGGGTTAAATAAAGTTATTGTAAGTTGTATTTTGATAGATAAATTTTTCGTCTTACGATTTGTATCCTGACACAAGTTCGAGGTAGTTCGTCGGCGTGACGTAATTGTGACGTTTCAACTCGAAGAGCATCTTTTCTGATGACGTCACCACCGAACGGTGCATCGTGACAAAGATCTTGGCAACATTCTTGTTCATCTGCGTCAACAAATTTTACAAGGTTCAAAACTAAATCAGCGTTTTCTTGCAAGACACTGATGTAATGGGATTCGAACCGGCGACTGAAGCCTGTCAGTCTGGCGTTTCACGTACAAACCCACACAGGCTCTTTGACATGCATGTTAAGGACACATTTGCGATAAAATGTTACAACGTTGGAATTTCTAGACAATAACCGTAGCGACGTTAAATGAATAGATCACAGAGGACTTGTGTTACAATATCGTACAAAATTTTTGACATTGACTACTATATTAGTAATACAGACAATGTATTCATATTCACTATAAAACCATTTTTCACGGTTCATAAAATCACTGAAAGTCATATGTGCTAGCAAACAATAAAGACCTGTGCTTTTCACTTATGCCTAAAAGAGCCTTTTGTTTGATATTGTAGTCTGAGTTTTAAGTATGAGTTTCAATAAGTTTTGGTGCAGAAATTTAACGTACGTCCTCTCCTTCACCAAGATCCATTCCTTCAAGGTATTTCTCCGCCACTTCAAGCAAGGCATCGTGAGGCCACTCGGTAAAGAGATCAATCGTTGTGCAGTTAACGAAAGCTGGGTATTGCCGAATCCGGTTTCTGAAAGTCATCAGAAAAAAATATAACATACAAAACGCATCATAAAATACAACAAACATAAAGACTAAGTGGAAAATGCGATGTAAAAAACAAGATCATTATTGACCCATTTGTGAAGTGACGTTTAAACTGATATCAACACTTTAATTATTCTAAAAAAGATAAAAACAATTCAAATTTTTTAAGAAAAACTACATTTTTTAAATTATAACACAAAAAAACAGGACAAACCGAAATATGGCCACATTTCAACCACAGTACGTGTTTTTTAAGTGGAAAAAGCGAAGTGCTGTTAAAAAACGCGTATGGCCAATATTAACATACCTGAATGTATCGCCAACAGGACTCATGCACAAAGCAACATGGAGGTTATTGCGAACTCGGTCAATGAGATACCGGAACATGGCGTCTGTTGTTTCGGCGATTCCGTCCTTTTTCGCGTCGGCCTCCAAAGCGTTGCGAACCTCCTCAAACTCGTCAGGCTGCAACCAAACATAAGATTGGTTTTGGGAGACACAAGTTGGGTCCTTGTTAAAAAAACTTCTATAACAGCTTTACAGTTATTAAAAAGACAAAATTGCGATTTGGCCGATTAGAAACCCCACCTGATGGAACGACCTAACTGTTTGCCATGTTTTACCCTTTACAAACCATAACGTTCCTAGTGTCACACTTTAAAAGTGCTGAATTTATTGGACAAAAAAACATTCAATTAAGCAGGTCTTTAGATAATCACGAATCGTAATTCAGACCGCCTCAAACCCAATTTCATGCAATACGCGAGTTGGATTGGTTGTAGTATAGAAACGAGTGAAACAATCGGTACTCTGGTTAGAGTAAGGCTTAATCTATAGTGCTTAGGTTGCTATGGTCTGTGGTTGACGAGTTTACCTTGTACAAGTTGGGGACTTCTCCGCTGCTGAGAATGTTGTTGATGTCTTCGAGGAAGATCTCTTCCACTACTTGTGTGTCCGTAAACAGAAACACAGTGGGCTTGTTTTCCACGCCAGCTTGGAAGTACAGGCGCTTCAAATCTAATAAACATCAAACAGAAGACAAGTTAGTCCAGAACGTCGCCCTCCAGATAACATTCTAGACTAGACCTTACGCAGACACCAAAACTGCACAGTTCATACGTATTTTTTTACTAACCATTTTTAAAATCGACATTATCTGAAATACTGAAATACCGAAATACCGAAATACCGAAATACTGAAATACTGAAATACTGAAATACTGAAATACTGAAATACTGAAATACTGAAATACTGAAATACTGAAATACTGAAATACTGAAATATCCGATTAAATTTTTTTCGTATAAAGTTCTAAATTGTTAATGATTTACGACTTTTTACTCCACAGTGTCGTATCTGAGGCTCGAGTTATTAAGATGTACTCGATTTGTGGAATGACTCGACTTGATTAGTGACTCGGTTTATAAACACTACACATGTGACTTACCATCTCGAAATTCAGTTTTTCGGTAATGTCTCGAGACTTCGATCTGGAAAGTATTGTATTCGCAAACGTAAGCAGCCAATCGGGAGAGACTCTGGCGCCCGGATCCACCAATTCCGATCAAGAGCATGTTACCACGTGGTTGTCTGATGACGCGAACGATACGCGCCACTGCACAGAGAGGTTAATGCAGGTTAAAGTCAGAAGCATAAGTTATAGAAAATGTTTACGCATAGTAACTGACGCAGGTTGAATAACAGGTAAATGTGTTCATTGTTAGATTTATAGTGGTTTGCAATTAAATTAGTTGTGTAATCGTGAAGCTGGAACTTTGTCAGGATAGGACATTAATTTTTTTTTCAAATGGGATGACATTTAGTCCGATTTTTGACATCTCATTTCGGGTCATCTATTCAAAATTGATGTATTAATGTAATTTATTTTACCGTTAAATGGTTTTTGCGAATCCCAAATATTTTTTAAATGACTAACAAAAATACCAATCGACAAACAAGATACCAAATAAATCACGTTTTAGAAACGTTAGAATACAAGACAGCTGTACTGTATCACTATACCATGTTCGATAGCATCCTTGAAAAGCACGAGGTCCATGCTAACCACCCCAGGAGTCATGTTATAATCTTCGAGCTGATCTTCCATGTATTTCTTGACCAACGTGAAGTCGTTCAAATCCTCGTATACCTCGTTTGTGTTAAGAAAATCCCCTGTTTAGAAAAATAAATTATGTGATTAGGTTGAAAATTGAGTCTTGATGCTCGGCCAAAGTCTTTTAAATATCTTTTAATTAGTTGAAACGCGGTCTAAGATAGACAAAAGGTGGATCATAAATAGACAAAAGGAACATTTAAAAAAATCATTTGTTTTAATTTAAAGCAGGGGTGGGCAACCTTTTTTTACTGAAGGGCCAATTATAAATGTCAAAATTGGATCGAGGGCCGCACATGTGCATAACACAAAGTGATTTTGCTTTGTTTCTTACCAAATATGCTTAACTACAAGTATAATTCGTATTTGATTCTAACCACATTTTGCCAGATCGCAGAAAACTAGCATCAGGCGCATTAATTAGCTCAAAAATATGTAATAATTGGAATCGCTTGCCAGTACTTTTGAAATCCAAGCGTCTCTGCGGGCCGCACAACCTTTAATGAAGGGCCGCAGGTTGCCCACCCCTGATTTAAAGTGTAATACATTATTCCTAAGTTATCTATATTCAGGGAGGTACCTAGCATAACGAACACGCCTACTACAGGAAGACATTTGGCAAATGATTTACGTACAAAAACATTTTGTAAAAACTTTCCTCGTGTTATAGAGTATTTTGCCAGGAAATCAAGTACCATTTAACACAACGCAAATTCACTTAGTGTATATTCATGAAATAATTTCTTAAACTGACCGAAAACAGGAGGTTGCTTGTTCGGGCAAAGATTATGGTAAGTTTGGTCGAAAAGTGCCCCTAGTCGATCGCTGATCATTCCAATGAAGGTTTCGGAGTCTTTCACGTCAACCAGGCGATCCGAAAATACTCGGAAACACTCGTGGATCCACAGACGAGTCATACTCTGTTTTGTGTCGTGGAAGTCTTTGTGTGCACGCAAAAGACCTTGGAAAACCTGTTTGATAGAAAGAGAGCATGTTATTATTGGCAAAGAGATATACCTTGGAAATATCTCTTAAGTAAGTGTTTGTCTTAGGTTGTTTTACCTTGGAAATATCTCTTAAGTAAGTGTTTGTCTTAGGTTGTTTTACCTTGGAAATATCTCTTAAGTTGAACAGATAGTGGATCTTGGCTGGTGTGGGAAGGAATTTTTCCACAACCAATCTATACACGTCAATCGTCGCCTGGGTGATGACGTCACCAATCGGTTTTACGTCTTCCTCGAAGTCTTGAAGCTTCTGGTTGATCATTGTACCAAAGATGCGCTTGATTTGTGTTTCCTAAAATTAGATTAAAATATATTTTGGGGATTGCTATTTAAGCAGCCTTTTCAGACATCTGTGCTGCCTGTTCGTGATTGCTACTTTTTAACTTTACATATTGTTGGATTTTACACAAACATATTGCCCAAAATACCAGACAAAAACAATATACTTCATTTCATAAGCTTCGGCAGCAGCCTAAATAACCCAATATCAGTAAGCAATTTTCAAGCCGTTTTTGTGCACTATTAGGTATTGAATCGTTTACCAACATTCTTAGTACATTTGCTAAATTGCTTTAACCCAGGAAAACATTCCAATACTTACAATATATGATTTGATAAAACTAGAAAGGTGGCTTTTCTATATTCTTCCATTTTATATGTTCTATATCAGTGGTTCCCAACCAGGGCCCATGGCCCCCCAGGGGGGCCACGATCTGTGTTCAGGGGGGCCACAGGTGTAGATTTACCAGAAACACCCACTAAAAATTCCCTAATTTAATCAACTATTTTGCATACGATTTGTCTATATTGAGGCTTTTTACGAATGCGGACCCTTATTTACTCTATTCGACCTGCGTTTAAAGCCGATATTAGTATCCAATTTCCACACGAGTTTGCCATTTACATTTTAAGGGGGCCACAGGACTTACAAGGTTACATGAAGGGGGCCACGAGGCAAAAATGACACTTTTAGGGGGCCACGGTCCATGGAAGGTTGGGAACCACTGTTCTATATCCTATTTACCGAGTTACACCATTGACCTTCAGGAAAAGAGACTCATAAAAATCCGTAACAGTGTTAAAAAATATAAACATTTTTGAGGTCTTACACTTGGGAATGTCATGTTGATGAGGTTGAATCGAGATTGAAGTCGTTGAGATATCACCTGTCTGCCGCCACCTGGTGGGCCCATATCGCACAGCAAGTACATATCCTGTGACAAAAAACAAAGTTACAAGAACGTCCTATCCAAACTAAAAGTAAACTCCAGACTCAAATGCTAAAAAAATCCCATTAACATTTGACAAACTTACTAAGGAAACTAGTGAAAGCAAACTGCGCAGCCAAATCGTTCTTGTGAAATTAAACAACTTTTTGCACAAACAAATTGTGGCCTTACAATATTGTTTTTTAAATATTCCTACAGATTCGTTAATTTTTCGGATTAAACATTTTTTTTCTTTAAGATAAAACAAAGACCGACCAGAACTCCTTGGGAATTTCAACGTGTTTTACATTTTTTCTGGTAACAGTTTCTTTAAACAAACAAAAAGTGTAAAAAACTTTAACAAGTGTTCACAAACCTTGGTATGCTTGGTGATCTGCTTTAGTCTGTCGTACCAGAACCCGTAGTCGATCCATTGTCGGATGAGTTCAAGCGGAGGTTGACTTCCAAACGTGTCCTTGGCCGGCATATTAAAGTCATCCATGAATGTTATCATTTTCTTGCTGCCCAGAGGAACATATACCCCCTTTGTCCTCTTCTCAACACGGCTTTCAATTATCTCTTGCACGTTGTTCGATGTCGTCTGTAAATTTTAGATTAAAAACAATAAAAATAAAACATACAACAGATTTGGCGGAAATTATGCAAAAGCGAGTATAAGGAAAACAGTTCAAAACAGATCAGCCGATAATATACGTAAAGTATTTTAAAGACCCGAGACCCCTTTTTAAGTGATTTTAAAACGATAGGATAAAACCAATGCAAGATTGTATAATTGACTTGTTTGTATGTTAGTGTTGGAGTAAACAAAAATGTGGAATGTAAGGCAATTTTTTTACTAGATATGAAAAATGTTGACCCTTAATGTGCAGGAGTGTGCTAAATATTGTTGTTTGTAAGTATATATTTATTTGTAAGGCCAGCCTTAATCAGTCATAAAAACAACTGACACCCAAAAAGGACCTTCCAAGCCTTTTCCTACTAGTAAAAAATCAAAGACAAAACCTAGCCTGCGGTGGGATTCGAACCCTTAACAGCAGCCTAACCAAAGTTGGCGCTCTTTTAACTAAGGATTTTAGAGTCTATAATACAACAGTAGAAATACCTGAGATGACATGTTAATTGTGAGGGTGCTGTATTTCGTTGCGTCGAGTTTGTCTAGAACATTTTGTGCCACAGATGTTTTCCCTGTGCCAACTGGACCGACCAGCAACACTGGGTAACCGGATTTAATGAGAGAAGACACGATGAAGTCATATCTCACTGTGTCAACAGTGGGGACCATGATGCGATAGAATGGGGCACTAAAAAAGAAATATTACCTTTAGAACTTGGATTTATACGAGCATTAAGCCAATGAAAAAGCACAAAAAAAATAAAGCAAAAAATACAAAGCAAATACTGTTTAATGTAAAAGCATAGAGCCAATAAATGATAAGCTGCAAATACTGTTTAGCTACGGACTTTAACTTTCAATAATCTTGTTAATGAGGAAAAGGTGTAATTTTCTGTGAGTAATGCGTGATTTTCATATCACTAAAAACATTCAAAGTTATAAATGCTGTTATGGCTCACTAAATACCGAATTTTTGTACCACAAACAAAATTCTACTCACTTAGGTGGATATCTCCATCCTTTCTGCAATTTTTCTTCGAAATTCACCCACGTTCTGTTCTTCGGGTCGACGTAATACTCGTACACTGTGTCCTGCAAGTTACAACAAATTAGAAAATGTTTAATACTTTTTTATATCAGCGTAACATATTTACAAAAAACTACATACTATGTTTTGGTTCCTTTTCCTACCAATACAGTTTCTAAAATTGATGATGCAATATTACATTAATTATTACATGACGTAATCCAAATTAAGTCAATTAAAACATAACACATTAACTTAATCCTTTTGTACGATAAAAACGGTGAAGTCTGCACAAAATTCACTGAGAAAAACATTACTTTGTTTGGGAAACTTCCTTCAACTTCGCGCAGAAAGTTGTCGAGTTTTCGTCTGCTATCCTCATCCACAGATGCCCCCACTGACCAAATAAGGGAGAAAATAAACCACAGCTCCACCATGCGGGCATAATTTTCGGTATCGGTCGGATTTACCTAAAGATATTAAAGTTAGTGGTTAACATACATAAAAAAAATATACAAGGCAATAACTTTTTCTAAAAATCAAAATGCGGCATAAAAACTTAATCAAAAACATAACTGACAAAGAACTTGTGTATAAAATATATATACATCATGCAGACATTTCAACAATCACTGTTGTCATCATCAGTGCAGGTTCTCAATCGACAACAGTGATTGTCAAAACGTCTGCACGATGTATTCTATTTACACAAATTCGCGGGCAGTTATGTTTTTGATTAAATTAAATTACTCAAGTCTGTATATTTCCCAGGCACAAACGTTTTATAGCGACCATCTGAGTATTTATTTTGATTTAAGCATTAGCATACCGCCATCGATTTTGCCTGGATTAAAAATTATGTAATAGCAAAAAACTTCGACACCTAAATCAAATTGATATTTTTAAGCAAGAAGATACAAGCCAACATTTGAGTGTAAAACATTGCAGCGTTTCGACAGTTTTCTATTGTCATCATCAAGCTAAATAGAAGAAACAGAAGGAGCGCAACTTTTATCATTACAAGGCGTTAAATATCCACGGAAAAAAACCGACCAAGACATAATTTTTTGATATGTGAACCAATAGCAATTTATTTTATGGTAACCACGACAAACCTAACTTACCCCGTTCTCAGGAACAGCCAGTGTGTCAAAGAGATTGCAAAGAGATCTCACACCGTTAATTTCAGCGATTGGTACAAGTTCATTGCAGCTGTGATGCTTAAATTCTAGAACTTTCTTCAAGTATTTTTCGATCAACTCGTTCAGGATAATCACCAAGTCCTGTAAACGTATTTACTGGTCTGAGGGTAAACAAATATCCAGTTTATAGGCTATTCAACTTAAAACTAGAATCTTCCAGCTCGTTGCTTGGTGCATGAGGACTTTATTGAACCTTGTGCTTATTGTTTCAAGTTCATAAAAACAATAAGTTATTCAAATAGAATCCTATTTGAAAAAGATACCGCTGAGAAGGGGAAGCATATTTATCTAAAAATTATAAGGATAAATGACTTAATGTTTTTTACAAACTCGGAGCTATACGCTATACTTTCACACAGAAATAATTGTAATTCTGATTCTAGCCATCACCTTCAGTTTATTAGATGTGTTTTGATTAATCTGTTAGCCACAACTATTTTTCTGTTGTGAGCGCCTTGGTTTTGCAAGAAGATTTAATCAGACCTCGATGACATGATTTTAGAAAATTGTTGCTTTTTCTTTTAAAAACACATTTGTACCGCGGACCGAAATCAAAACAAACCAACAGAGACTCGAAATTTTAACAAGAAACAGCAGCTGAAAGCACGGTTTTCAACATTGTTTAAAATTAACCAACGTTCTGCATGTCGAGTGTTCAAAAATAAAAACAGAATAGGGTAAAAAACAGCAAAAAAATAAATAAAATATCATTCGATTTAAAAACAGTTATAATCGCTTGGTGTTTTGCGTATACAGTCAAATATGTTCAGTTTTGCAACCAACTCTTAGTTTGTTTGTATTTTGCTGGCAATAAAAGGTCAACTACGGTAATTTGCCAACAGCTTAAAAAAACTTGTATGCTTCTTCGACAAGCAGCAACGAATCATAAAGTAACTGCTACAAACCTTTTGTTTCTTCTTTTGCAGCCACGATTTGATATAGGGTTGATAACCAAGATCACTGTAATCAAAGTAGACCATTCCACATCGACTGACGGTGGCCGGAGAAGCGACAGAAAGATCCCCGACTTCAAACAATAGAGAGACCTGCCGAAGACATTGAGGTTAACAAAACTAGGACGCAACACGCATGATGTCAAGTGCAAGTTTATTGTTTTAATGTGAGAATCAAACACGTGCTGATTTCAAACGGTAAGTGTCATAAGAAAACGAAGTCAACAAAAACGTAATTTAGTTCTAGACACTTTCATGAAAAAGGTCATTTAAAATTAAGGTTTTTTTAAAAAGACGTCTTGCAACATTTTTTTTTTAAACATTCACTTTCGTCTATTCACATTTTTCGATTGCAACTGGTACTGCACTGTTTTAGTGCAAATGATCAAATTTTACCACAGCCCAGCATTTATTATAAAGTAGCCTGTTTTAGAATCTCGGCTAATTTGACTTAGTTTTTTGACTTATACGTTGTTCCTGATTGCTACAGCAAGCGATCCAGATATCACGTGTATTTGGTGTGTGACCCGTGTCTGTAGTCCTTGAAATAATTGTTTTTGTAGTTTTGATTCTATTTGAATAAGGTTGGTTAAGGGTAAATAAATTTTTAGGGAACTTCCAATAGTCACAGTATCAATGTGAAAGCATCAAGCCAATAATAATGATAAGCTTCCAATAGTCAGTTTATAATAAAAAAGTACAGAAAACATGACACGCACCTGCTCAGGCATGCTAATACGCTCTCCGTTGATCAGGGTCAAGACTTTGTTGTCGTCCATCACAGAGTTCATGCTTTCAATCCACAAAGTGTCCACAGGTCCATCGAACACAAGCCATTTCTCATCCGGTTTTTCGTCAGCACACGTGACTCGCATCACGCTTGAGAGTACACCGTCAGTCCACTCGTTCGTGCTCAAGTCAAACTCACCGTACAGTTCGCCAAGCGAGAGAGCTTTCGGGTTGATCGGAAAATCCTGCAGTCGAGGATAAAGGTTATTTTTTATGTTTTCAAAATTTTGGGAACGTTTTAGGATTTTTCGCTTGACATATTGTTCCAATGAAAATGGAAAACTGATTTCGAAGGAAAGTGAGTAGTAGCACATTTTTATATTTATCAGTTTTGTGGTTTCTATTCTACTCCGGTTGAAATTAATTTTCTGACATATAGTGGGCAAAAAAGAAATCGCCTTTTCAACACAAATTGGCTTGTAGTTATTTATCAGAAAAGTATGTCATGTGAATAGGATGTACTACGTAGTTAAGATCTATTGCAAACGAATATGTACTGGAATGTATACTCAGTTAAGACTACAAAAAAGAGAGAAAAAGAAATAGATGACCAAGAAATGTAGTTCAAAACACTTCGTTCTATTTAAAGAAACACGAACAATTAACCACTTGATAGGATAAAAATTCATTTTTGTTCTAAAACGGAAATATTTTATTGAAAATTACATTTTTAAACTTATTTTTAACCACCGCAAATTGAAGGTTAAATTCAGTCACACAATAATTTAAATTTCTTTTTAAATTTTTTAAAATTTTACAATTTACGTTTAAAGTTGCCGCCCTGATTATGGTCTTAAAAAATATAAGCCACATTTAACTTAACTTACCCTGACAATGTTGTACCCCTGTACATTATCTTTCTTCAGTTTCGAGAGAGCAGATTGCAGAACTCGCCACGTGACCGATTTGCCTGATCCACTCTGACCCACGATCATCACCGAGTGGCGAGAATTTTTAGTCTCGTACAGCTGAATCACTTTAAGGATGACGTTTATGTCGCTCTGCAGCTGCTGTTGCGTCAGAATCTTGTTGATGGCGTCACGAAGCTGAACGATCACTTCATGTTATCGTTTTTTGTAAATATTTTCTATTTTAATTACATATCGTAAGTTCATTCTGGGAATTGTGTTACCATTGTTGTAACGATTTCCACCTTTCATGTTATGTATTGGGTTTGGAAACGTTTGTTTTAAGGCTGATTGAAAAAGATTTTTATTAGAATAAGACAGTAAAGATACTTGCATAAGCGAAATATATGTTATTTTACTGTTCTTTATACTAAATCTAACTGATCTCAGCGTTAAAACAAACGTTTCCAAACTTGTTTTAACATTACAAGGTTTGCATTTACCCAACCCTCAGTTTGCTGGTTAATTTGTTTACACAGTCTAAAGCTTCCCCGGATAAACTATGCACAGGCAAAGTGTATGATGTGCCCCAATTGTCTGCAAACAAATGCCAACCGATTTAGGTCCGAATAGCTACTTTCTATAGGTTAAAACGTTTGAAAAAACTCATATTGTTAAGGTATAAGAAAGAGCAACAACTATGCATTTTGTGTGTGGAATGGGATTACATTTAAAATGTCAAATATCAAAATCTTGGAACAAAATTTCATACCTTTCCATAGTCAATCACAGGGGTGTCGACTCCTGGGAACAGATCACTGACGATTCCGTTGAACAAAGGCGCATCAACTGATGTGAGTTTTGCAACGTTCATGTCTTTCATCGCCAGCAAAAGAATCTAAGCACAGCAACGTAGTATGGTAAAAGTAAAGAAAAACATGAATAAATATAAAATATGTACAGTACTTAAATTCAAGCATTTGCCATGTAATTTATGTAAAAAATTGTGCTGCATATTCCAATTCACACTACATGCTCAATACGCATGCATACACAAGAAAAAAGTCTTTCTTTCATTGTAAAAACGTTTCTCATGTGTTAAATTTATGCTGCGTTCGTAAGTGATTTTAAATTAACAACTTGAATATATGCAGCTTATTTGGCCACCTGCTTAATTTTGAAAAAAAAATATTAGGCAGCAAATACATATGTCATGTAAATTTGCTACATTTTCGTATATCAATTACGTTTAGGTATAGGAGTCCAATGAACGAACCAATCAGACAAATTGACTATGTGAGGAAACATAAAATCGAGGCCGAAGACAGAACGTTTAAAATATAAATCGAGTTTTTCAAAATCTAAAAAAAAATCCACACCACGTAAGCTGCGTTACAGTGGATCATTAAAACTGAGAAGGATTCAAAATAATTAAATGTTTCATTTACCTCCTCATCAGACATATCAGGGTTAGCTCTCTTTTTCCGACCAGCATATCTCAGCACTGACACCAGCGCACGAAGTCCGAAGTCGTAATGATCTTGTTTGGAAAGTTGCTGCACCGCTAGCGAGTACAGCGTGTACACTTTCTTCGCTAAAGCCTGAACACAACAGAAACATTGCCAGAAAACTGGACAAATCGAAAAACAGGTCGAAAACTTAAAAATCGGACGAGAGCACAATCCCAATATTTTCAGGTAGTTTACTAATTGATGCAAAACGCCATCCAAAAAAATTCTCGGAATTTTTTTGTTTTTAACTAAATGAGTTTGAACATTGGAAAAATCAAACGATGCCTCAGACTCACAGTTAAAAAACAAGGAGCATAATTAGTTTACCCAACATCTTTATGCGATTAAACCGGATTATGTAATTATCCGTATTCGCATGAGCAGATTTTGCTCAGTTTTTTGGCTCAGCCTACGTTTGCTCGCAACATATCTGACCAAGGATAGATGTGGTCAAACACATTTACAACAACACTATACCATATGTACTAAGAAATGTTGTTTTCTATCTTGTTGAAGGCCCATAAGCTTACAGAAAAAGCCACTTGAAATTAGTACAAAATGGACTGAACGATCCTAGCTATATATGTCTCACCCGACAGTTTCCAAATCCCTCGCCAAACAAGATGATTTCAGAAATCAGGTTAGAATCGGGCACAACCATAGCTATCGGTCGGAACATGGACTTGAGGTTATCAGGCAGTTCGGTGCGGCCAGCGTAACCTGGAGAGAAATGAGAAATTGACTTAATACTGTATTTTAAACCAAATAATGTAATGCCTACTAAGCAGATTTAGGTGAACGTTTAACACAAAGTTCGGAACATTTATGAAAGCCAAAATTTCCAAGTGCATGTTTAGTTCTCGGCGAACGAGATTGACCGTTCTAAACTGATTTACGGAATTTATGACCGGTTTGGAGAACTAGAATAGTTCACCATACGCACTAACTTTATTGATGTATTTATGTACAGTTTTACGACCGACAACATAGCATAATTTAAACACTTTATTATTTCTTGGTGGAAAGCTCTTTTTGTATGTACTTGTCAATACAAGGAATCGGGTTCAACAAAAGTTTTCGGTCCAATTTCGGTTCATGTTTGCCGTTTTTCAAACACATTGCATATCAGTAAACGAGCCTTTTGCAGACAATGCTGATTCAGGTTTACAGCAAAACAAACAATGACTAGACAAAACATAAAGTCTTTTACTGACCGGGATTCATGGTAATGAAAATTCCACATGACCATATAAGGTTGATTTCTCTTCCTTCAAACACGAAACGTTGTTGGCCGGTGGAGAGTGCAGACAAAATAGACAGAATCTGCTGAGCAACCACTGACAACACCTCGATGTTGATGCGGTTGAACTCGTCAAAGCAGCCCCAAGCACCGGTCTAAATAATCCAAAAGCATTTTATGAAGGTAAGGTATTTGCTATGTCGAATAGAGCTGTTATTCAAGAGCTAAATGAAAAAGTTCGGTTTGGCTAAACACAGAGTTTCTTATTTCATTACTCAGTGCCCCAAACATGACATAACAAACGGTGGGCCGTCATCTTTATCATTTTTAAATGCAAGAGTATTAATGCCTCTAAAAACCGTTCAGAATAGCTGCAGACAGGGCAACCTCACTGTATCGACCTAAAGTCTTATCAGTGCAACTAGCAAGACATATTGACTAGTGGAGCCATCTTCTGAATAAGTTTTGCATCGCAACTGTTTAATACCATTATAAGCTGACCGGCCCTTTTTTGTCGAGGAGAGGCCATCACTATAAATCAGTAGTCCCCAGACTATTTCCCACGTATCCTGTGTGAGCTTTGTTAAAAATAAAACACAAAAACAAAATATGTGTTATTATTACAGACCGCTCGAAATGCAATTAGAACACAAAAACAGCTACATTGCGAAACTTGTCTTGGATGTTGTTCAATTTATACCATAGTCCTCATGCACTTTTAGAAGTACCTGTGCCAAACCGCTGTACATTCTTCCCATACTTTTGTAGTCGAGACCTTCAGAGCAATTGACCACGATGACATACATCCCCAGCGCTTTACCAAGATCCTTCACAGTTTCAGTTTTTCCAGTTCCAGCCGGCCCTTTAGGACTTCCGCCTCTGCGATACGTAATGTTAAAGAAAAAAATGTCTAAGTTTTGTCACACCAGGGCAATAAAAAAACTAGCTTGTTGTGAGGATCGAACCAACGGCTTAAATCTCTTCGAAAATGGCTTGCTATGTGCATGCCAAAACGCAGTTGCTGTCTATGCACGCCAAAACCCTCTTTTAGTTACTATTTCTGTTTTGCCAATGGGTCGTAGAGGTGTTTTTGACACAATAACTTTGCATTGAGGCCAAATATTTTTGCAAATAACATAAATTGTTTTATGTCAAAGAACAAAATGCCATCTTTTGGCCTTGTCGATTCTAAACGGGAGTAAGACTTTTCCGTTTTGTTTCGGTTATTTGCATGATAATTTGTATTTTGTACTGATACAACACCAATAACCTACAGTTAAAATCAAAAAGATTTGCTTCAAGTTAGTTAATCACGCAAAGCGACTGATGAAAACGCAATTTAATTAACTAATAAGTCACAAACTTGTAGATAGAAACATACCTGTGCAAATGAAGGGCCGTTGTCAGTGTGACGTAACAACGATCAGTAAGAGGAGTGATGACGAGTCGTCCCGAGTTTCCCAAGTATTCGTAACCATACTGAAAGTGAGTGTTTGTTTGGCGAACCACGCAATCATCAATGTCCTGAAAATGCAAAGAAGTCCATGTTTAGTATTCAATAAACTAGTGTATAGTTTTAATGGTAGAGCTTGGTCGCTAGGCAAAGCAAAGCTTGGATGTTGTGAAATATATTGGTATATATATCTTGTCATACGATTGGATAAAGCAACAATATGTGTTTTTGTTACCTTTTAAAAAGTTAGGGATGTGCCAAAACTGCAAATGTTCTGTTTGGTCGAGCACCAAGCATCTCACTTTAATGCTCGCTGCTCGACCGAGCACGCTCAGTGCATTATGACGTCACAAAAAAACGATTTCTACGTTTTAGCTCTACAAAGTCTCTTACGTCACCGGCGGTGTTTTATTGAGCTGTACATGCCCATAAAGAACGTGTTTTTCCACCATCTAATACATTTGAAAAATCAGTGTGTGTTTTTTCTTGGATACCCTTTAGAACACTAGTTACGTATGTTAGCAGGACATGAATATGCAAATTTAACGCTCGGGTCAGTTTGTGCAACTGCTTGGCCGAGCGCCGAGCATCAAAAACAGCGATGCTCGGTACCGAGTACTCGGGTTCTGGCTCGGCTCGGCCCATCCCTAAAAAGCATTACAGCATTTTACATGTAATAGCTAGGGCAATAGGATAAATCATATTGTACATTTTCAGGAAACATTTTCACAAGACATAACATCCATTCACGCGCCAACACAATGAACGTTAAAACAGATGTTCTAATGCCGATAAATTATCGGTCGCTTTTACACCACTGGGCTTGTTTTATCGCTACGGTGGTGCGAGTTTGCAGCCGCGCGATCTTGTTATCGCTGTTTTACATGAGTGTGTTTTGCATTTTGTCGCTTTAAAAGAAATTTGTCTTGCAAGTTATGTCATTATCCTGATGAAGGCGTCTTGTATAGGACGTCGAAACGTCGATTGTTTACAATAAAACTGCTGGATGAGCAATACTTGGTCATTTTCACAAGACATTGTAGTTTTTAATGGGAAAATAGTTGTTGCTTTCTGGAGATTGAAAAAAAAACTCAAAATTCCATCGAAGCCTATGCAAGTTTAAACGCCAAAAACACTGTCGATAAATTTACATCTGTCGTTTCAACTCCAAAAAAGGTATTTTTTTTAAATGACAGCCAACACATTTACGCCGTATCCTACACTGTTTTAATGGAGAAAATATGTCTAAGTTTGGCCAACCCTAAAGTCATTATTTCATAACCAATAACATGACATATTTGAAAGGCGCGTTTCGGTTTCGCAAATGCCACACTCGTTTGCTGACCTTCATGAAACAGGGTTTGAAAAGTTCAAATTCAACACTAATAAATTTTCTCAAAAAGTTTAATCAGATTAACGAAAATCACAACCGTTTCTTGGTTTGCTTGCCTTTTTACATGGCATAATAATTTAAAACCTTTCATTACCAGTGGTTGATTAATTTCGGCTTTGGTTGTTTTTTGATTTCTTTACCAAAATATTGTTGCTGTAAACAACATTGCAACAAGAGAACATCAGAAAAAAAACATTGTCAACAAATTTGCGCATGAAAACCAGTAACCGTTACGTATTGAAGGACATGGGCATATGATTAAAATAGAAAAAGACGACAAAAAAGGGCATAATGCAAGATGCAACTATTTAGCAGCGGTATTCAAAAGGTCTGACAGGTAAACAGCTGACCGGTTACATCACTATTAGTCATGTGACGTGAGACAAGCTATTTCGGTGGCACGCAAGCAAAAGTTCACGTTGTCTGCCCGCGGGCTTGCGTGCGTCGCATTAGTGCAGTTTGCGGCGTAGGCAGCAATTACTCTTAATGTCAGATTCCCTTTTTAACCACAAACTATGTAAAATTCGTATGTGAGAAAATACCCAAGTACCGCATGACGAGAAACGGCTTAATAGTGATGGGACGATACCAGGTTTTGAAGCGAGTACCGATACCGAGTACGAGTACCACATGTATATACCTTCGATACCGAGTACCGAGTACGATTACCGAGTACTTAAGTACAGTGTTGTACTTAGTTGCATATCACCTGCTAATTTATCTGCCATGGCCGGCGTACAGGCGTGCACACACACATGCAGAAAAATCTCCATACGATAGCGAAAAAAATACCTAACCTGGCGGAACTTTTTCCCAAATTTGTGCTGTCCGAAGCATATATTGGCACAAAGTTTTCAGTGTTCTTATAGTGTAAATCGGCCTTCGGTACTCGCACGTTGGTATCGAAAACTGAGACAAAATATTTCGATACCGAGTACGAGTATCGATACCACTGAAATCGTTCGATACCATCGATACCGAGTACCGGGTACCCGTCCCATCACTACGGCTTAACGGAAGAAAATATATATAGATGCAACTAATTAAGAGAAAAATGTGGAAAATATGTGTAATAGAATATTTCATTATATTACGATACTGAAATCGGCTACTTTTGCATACTACTGTATAAGTACTAAGAACCTAAAAATTTTACTAAAATTAACTTTTAAAATATATACAAATTAACTTTTGAAACATTGTTGGTTAAGCTCTTGAGATAAAATGCCATATTTAATATTTGTTACGACTTAATTTTGTGCGTTTTTCGACGCTTTTGATGATCTTACTGTGTAAACAGAAGGTTCAATTTAAACTTACTGTCAGCAGATTTTAATATTCTTGTTACAGTTTACCATGTGTGTCTACGCCTCAAAATAGTGGATAACTTCAAACTTGTCAAAGTTTTCAGTCTGTTGTTACGACTTAAATTATAAATGTTCATTTTAAAACTGTTTATTGAAAGTAACGCCCTTTATTTTATGACGCATGATATAGCAAGTTAAGCCAACTGAAGCATAAATCCTATACCCTTTCACGTTACTTTGTATGGTCTGAAAACAAATCACCACAAAAGTTCAGTGGTATATTTAACACTACACAGATGTGACTCAGAAACCACCAGCAAATAGTAGGGGTGTGTTCAAGTGGCCAATACTGTTTTTCAATGACAAAGCATGACGTGAAGCACAATATGAGTAATAAAGAATGAAAGGTCAATAATCAGTAGAGTGTATTGAAACAGAAAAAAAACCATTCAACAAAAGTTTGCCGTGGTTAAATAAAATCTATTTTAGGCATTGAATCGTGAGTTACGTCAATTCGGGGATTATTCGGGTTTTTAACAAAAGATATTACTCGACCCCCTAGCTTAAATACGTAACTGCTGTACAGTCTGAATTTACAGACCATTAATGAGAATTTCAAGTTCGAAGCATGGAAAACACATGTTTGTCAAAAGGGTTTGTATAAACGAGCGATTAGTTGTCTTGTAAACGTTTTTAAACAGCGAGAACATGTCAAAGTGGTATGCTGCGGCAAACTTTTGAGTGCAAGTAGACAGTTCGTAAAACAGACATAAGTACGAGCGTTATCTCATCTCGCTATTAGAAATAGAATAAGTTTTCAATTTAAGTTGCATCAAATCACTTTTTGATGTTAAAATTGTTGCTATAAAGGCATTAAGCCAAATTTTTAAAACAGTTTTTAAGAGTGCCGGTTGATAATAAGGTTTGGAATTCTAGACCTAATTTTAAGTAACACTGGTTAGGATTTGCACCCAAACCTACGTTGGTTTCGTCCACGATAAGACTAATTTAGCTCAAAAATTGCCAGTCATGTTCGCAGAAGACGACTATGTCCGTTTTGATAGCCAGTGCACGTTTTCTAGAACGTGATAGCGATAGTGCACTTAATAGGGCGAAAGAACTAATTTGTGCCTGTGCTCAAATTAAGAAACTGCATGGTTTAGCTCAATGCTTCAAGATATGATATGCAGTTTTCGTGCGAAATAAGCTAATTACGCATGAAGTTTAGTTGCGCTTGCCAAACCCTCGGAAATTCCAACGCTATATTAGTTTCAATATGATAAACGTTTTTATTTGATTACGTTCTATTAAAAGGGGCTATTAAGGCTAAGTCTAAACCTAAAGAAATGATTTTCGTTTTACAAGGAACTAAACAGCTTATGAGTGCGGAAATACAAAAAGCGCCAATTAACGTACTACTCAATTAACCCGTTTTGTGTTAAACAATGATTAAGAAATCTGAACAGATTGCGAAATAAAGGTCCATCAAATAGCTATAGCAGATATACGTATATCAATAAAAGAAAACCAACATTCAAAAAGGTAACTTCACTTTTGGGTTGTTTTATGAAAAGATTTCTCGTTTCTTTATACTAAAGTGGTACCAGTGTAAAATTGTTTCAAGCTGAAGCTATCTTTTAAAATTTCTAATGGTAAAATATTATGGACAAAACATACGATGATCAGACAACTAAACGCCCAAAAAACTAGGCACTGCAATCAACGAAGAATTGTACTGTGTAAGTTCCGTGCAATTTTGAAGAATAAAAGTTTATGGCAACTATTTCAAGAAACGTTTTTACCACCGACGTCAACGAAAGAAGAAGAAAAAACAACCCCAAAAATGCGACTGCAATTTGACAACCTTTTCAAAATGTCAACTACTTTCACACCCCAGTATCGCACTCTATCAATAGTACAAAAATAATCGCATCAAACCGCATATGCGACAGTTCAAACATTATCGTCAGTGCGAACCCCAATTACTTGCGTCTTGCCTTCAGGGACTTCACACGAGTCAGTGTTTTCAGTCATGGACAAAACCGCATGTGCTTTCACAGCGACTCGACTTGAAACCACAGCCGCTGCACAAAGACTTCGTAGCTTCACGAAGCGCCTTAGTGCAAGTCAGCACATATAGACAGTTTAGTTTATTGGAGTGTTGAACTAGAAAGGTAACTACTCGCTTTGACAAGAAGAATCCAATGAAATATTTTATTTAGGAGCTAGTTTTGTTTTGGGTTTGTATGCTTTATTTATGCCGGTCAATATTTGTGTAAAGCCTTTTTAGCCATGCAAGGTTTTAAAATCATGGGAGCTTTTTACTTTCAGAATCCAGTCTAAAAACCGCATTTTTTGCACGAAAAGTTACACTACGTGAAATACGTTATCTAATTCTGTTGTGTAGATACGAGAAAGAGCAAAACACGAAAAATTTCTCCATAAACACTGGAAACTTCAAGGCCCGCGCTTTGTGTATCTATAATCCTTCTAATCTTTTCGTGATGATATTTAACTTTGCGTCTATGGTTTTTTTAAAAGGTTGTACGACAAAGTGTGGTCATGTTTTTCCACCAACACTTTGATGTTACTGCACTTAGATCGGAATAAATATGAAAGTTTAATTTCCACAGATGTTTGAGAAAGTGCCGACTGAAGGTTTTGTAGCCGTGGCATTAAGAAGGACGACTCGTGTGTTAACGCAGTAGCACGTCAAGTTCTTTAGCTAATTATTAGTAGCCATCGTGCCGTGCGAATCAATAACACGATGTAACCACTTCAGAACAGCATAGTTACTATAAATAACTGGTACGATCCGGTCATCTCGCGAATGTCGTCAAGCCACGAGATTTTGCACAAAATTACCCGCATTGAGTTGTGCCGAAAAAGGCAGTAAAAGTGATATAAACGCGCTGCACTAATGAAATTAGCAGCAAAAGGACGCGGCATTTGCAGAGGCGTGTTGTTAGATTTGGTTAAATAGAAGACAGTTCAATGAAGCTGTATCTATACAAAAGCTTCTCCTTTCAAATTACTCTCTATGAAGTTTTAACATTAAAGATGTACTGAATTTGCCGAAACTGAAACATTCGCCAGTTTTGCAGCATAAATTCACGCGAAGTCGTATACTCTACGCGTTCGACATGTAAATATAAGTTTATCTACCAAGCAAACAATACAGAATATTTGCGTTTCATTATCATTTTATTTCTGTGAGGTTTAAGGCTGCCTTGGCCGAATAAATACCGCAAACCAAATAGTCGGTACATCTCTAGTTAAAATCATCAAAATTTAAGGTCTATTAGATCTAAACCAAAGGCTATAAGTGGGATTCGTGTAGGTTCAGCTAAATTGATGAATGCCAAACACGAAATTGGCAAGAAGGTTGATAAAAAGCAAAACTACTAGAGAGCAAAATGTGGTTCAGGCTAACCGAAAATGATAAAAACGCCTGTTCTTGGAGATCTGTTAAAAAACTCAAATGTTAACTGAACGCCTGTCGTTGCTATAGAATAGTGTGAAATTGCGCAGGTTTAACGGACTGGAAAAGCTGGTAGTCAAGGTTCGACAGCAAAACCGCGCAGTTTAAGCGTTTTGTCAACACAAATCCGTAGCAGTGGTAATTTGGCAAAGGACGTACTTAACAAGTTATGTACAGACAAAGCAATATCCTGTGCCACAATACGCACTGCTGAATACAAGATAATTGCAAACTAAGCTCAATTCCGCAGCTGTAGATTGCAAGATATGTTTTAAGAAGGCGTTTGTTTACAGCGTTGATGTTAAGGTTTTGTACGTTTGATTTAAACGCACATGATAACATGATTAGGTTGAATATTTTATATGTTCAGCGTTTTAGCGTTAAGCATAGATTGCAATTGTCGTCCATGGTGACTTTTGGGGTGGTCCACAGTACGTCTATTATAATTGTTGATAAACTGGAGCTTCATATTTAACATTGAAAGATGGTCAAAATGTTAGCTGTCAATAATTTATGTCACTTCTTAAAATTCGGGCTTGAAGAAATATATTTCGGACTGGTGGTCTATGACCTGAATAGGCTTTATTGGGAAAAACATTGGCCCAAATTTAAAGGATCCGTGGGACTGCCAAGGGCACGTTTCTCAAGCTTTTATGAGACACGAGTATATATTCGTTTTTTCACCGTACGGTAAATGCTTATCTGAACTCCAAACTTTTTCGCTGCATATTAACAGGCGTTTTTTTCGAAAAACGCTAACAACGATGTACACTTTAGAAACCAGTGGTGAAAACAAAAAGAAAGCTTGGACCAATAACATATGACATACCAGTGTGCGAAATCTCACGTTTACCGAAAAAAAACCAGACACCCGCATTAAGGAGTCACAAGAGCAAATCAAAATAGACAGGGGTTTTCTTCCAATCGGCGTTTCATGGTAACCATGGGTACAGACTACGCACACGTCACGTGATCTACCACCAAACCCAGTCGCTATGACCGCAAGTGGCTTCAACTAACGCATACTACAGTCATTGCTTATCGTCAAACTGTTTACTGTGCATTTTGCCATGTGCTGTACACCAGTTTGTTGTCTGTCTGTCTTAAAAAGAAGGATACAATTGTCATGTCGTCATTGGGAGTACATTTCTCCCTTGCGACAAATGCTATGTCAACATATGCCAGCCATTTAAAGGCTAATGTCAACAACAAGAACTAAAACCGTTTAGAAAACAAGGTTGAAACATCTGAGTCAATACCACGTGTTCACATTCTCCTCTAAATATGTGCAGGTAGATATAAAAAATCGTCATTGGATATTGTGTAGATTAGAAACAGCTAGTAACCGTATTGACGTGGAGGCATAGGCCAAATCTAATGGTTTTGCAGATTGTCAAGTGGTAACCTTCGTAGCGATGTCTCATGTCCACGATACCAAGGAATTTTCAAATTAAAGCATATTTTAGACGTGAATTAAGATGTTACAAACCACGTACCTTAAAGGTTAAGGATGGCTAGCCTCATGATTTGACGTTCGAAAGTCAATGGAATGTAACGCAATGGAATTAGTATTTATTACATTCAGCTGATAAAATACAGTAAACATTATGACTGCTAAACGTGTTCCTGGTTTAGCGTCAAGTCGACACAGTAAATGCTGTTGTGTAGCAGGTTTTTGTGAGATTGTACTTGGAGATTAGGTGTCAAATAACTCAATACAAGAAACATATTGGAAAGGTCCAACAAACAATGGAATTCTTGCCCAAAGTGTACAATCTATATAAGTTGATCTGGAAAATATTAGGAAATCAATGAATTCGATCATGGAGTCGAGCTTACCTCTCACTTAGGCATGAAATTACTTATTACAACGTACAGCTGCTTGTTAAATATGTTCAAATAGTATTAAAGCTGAAAAACTAAAACTGTTTACATTAATTTTTAGGTCCGTTCTTAAGTGAAACGTTTTTGTGTGACAAAAACATGCAACGTTACTACGAGGCCAAGGAAATTACTGACTTCTATATCAAATACAGAGGAATTTACCCGAAAACAGCGGCTGACAACGTCATCAAACACGTAGTGGCCAACAAGAGAAATTATGACGAAAGCAAGAAGTTGGAACGCATGCTGGAAGTTGGTTGTGGAAGTGGACAAGCTACAAACCTCTTTGCTCCATATTTTAAAGAAGTCATAGCAACCGATGTCAGCCCCAACATGATCGATAAAGCCAATCAGCAAAACGTATTCAGTCACGTGAGCTACGCGGAAGGCTGCGCCGAGTCTATTGACGCCGAAAATGGAAGCGTGGATTTGGTTTTAAGCGCTGAATGTGCACATTGGTTTGATTTACCGAAGTACTATTCCGAAGTGGCCCGCGTTTTAAAACCAGACGGCTGCCTTGTGCTTATATGTTATTACATTCCTTCCGCACATCCAGCAGGCAGCGCAAGAGAGCCGTACGTGAGTCAGTATTGGAAAGTTTTCAACGCTATCATATCCGAAGCGACGTATGACCGAAAAGCGTACAAAGAAATAGAAAACCAATATCCCAATATTTACAGAAAAATTCCGAGCGACGAAAAAACAAGCTTCAAATTGCACACTCAAAAAACAGTGAGCTTGGCAGTGTACATTGAAATGCTAAAAACTGTTGACTGTTTTCAAAACACAGAATATGACCAGTTGTTGTTAAATAAGTTTTCTAGAATGCTGAAAAAAGCTTGGGGCTTGGACGACAATATTGACGAATCTAAGTTTAATATTGATCTGCATTTTGAGTTTAGAGTTATGGTGGCCCGAAATTTAAAGTCAAATTAATAAGTTTCTTGCGTTTAAATAACTTGCGTGATAAAATATTGCTTGCAAATGTTTCCAATACTGTTTCTATGCCTATTTCAGTTCACTTTTTTATGATGTTTCATTTTTAAACACAAACTTTACACAAATCGTTAGCGTATAGCATATATGTGTAAAATTTTGTTAAATGCTTTTTTTTGGCACAAATTGTATTTATTGTAAAGTTGGTCCTGTTGTGTAAAAAGCACTCCTTATTGCGAAATAACAGTTTTTTTATGTTTTGAAAATGATGTAATGATTGTATAGTGCAATTATTGCACTGCAATAGAACCCAACGTGAATAAATATCTCATATAAGTATACTTTATCTTAATACTTTATCTTTGATAGATACCATTTTGCTCTTACGTTGGAAATTCACATATCAATAAAAATTGTAATTAAAAAAAAAATTTTTTTGTGTGTGTCAAAAATGTAAGCATTTAAATTTCCTGGCAAAACTTGCATTTGTAATCTATGCTAATTTCGAGTCATGTACATTATAGTAATAGCGCAGAGGTCTCTACACACATGTTGTTTAGGAAAATAATAGCAGCATTGGAGTAAGTTGAATCAATGGCACAGTACAGCCAAGTCAGAACACGACAGCTTTTGTTTTCCGCAAATAACTTATGCAATCAGGTCGAACTAGTGATAAGTATCACTGATCATACCGTCATCATTTCCTCAAATTAATCACGCTTCGCACTAACGATGATTTAAAATGTTGACACAGGCAAAATTTACACTACAAAGACGCGTCCTATGCAGAACATGTGGACGTGCAAAATTTAAGAGAACAAAAGGGCTAAGATGCATTCAGACAAAAGGCTTTGTCGCCAAATAACGATATGAACTTCGCACGATGGTGTCAAATTTTGCAAGCAATGCCATACAGCCGAAATGAAGTTAATTGAGGTGCAACAGACTGCCTAGTGAGCAAATGTTCAAGTGACAGCCTAAACACTAATTCTGCTTTAGAAGTACTACTTTATTCCTTTTTTAAATTGTAGCAAATAAACTGGAAATTTCACATTATGTAAATTTGTAAAATCAATTTACAGTGATCAAAAACTACTATAGGCATGACCCTCAGGCGATACACATTGAAGCATATAAAATTTATAGACTAAATAGAAGAACATAAAAGCTTATCAAACGTATATCACGCAAAATATACTTTGCATCGTTGTTTATTTGAGGTAAAAGTTATTGGCCTGGATGCAATTATTTAGGTCAAACCGCATAGTCACCTTATGGCAATACATGTCGGGTACTTTACACATATTGTAAACCGGATATGCGCAAACCAACATCCGTTGTTACAGTCCACTTAGAATTCAAGAAATGTGAAATGGGACATATATGCATGACTACGTTACCAAACGATAGAAGGAACAGAACAGCTGTTAGTTGATTGGTCGGTTGACAAATCGGAATAAAAAAGGAATTTAGAACCACTCTTGTCTCTGGCAGGGCATTGCATTGTATTAGATTACTTGCAGAAGAAGTACAATTAGATTTAGTGTTGTAGCATGTGTATTTTATAATTTTGTGTGTTTTTAATTTTAGCGGCACATCAGACATGTCAAGACAATTGTCTTTCCATTAAAGTCTAGCTGCACTTACGCAATCGTAAAGCCGTTTCTTGTAGCCGCCTTCGTTGTACAATAATTATTTCTTTTGTTTTGGAGCGACACTACCTTCATCCAAGTTACAACAACGCGTTGTCATTTGACTATATATTTGCGTTTGCTAATCCAGAACTCAAAACTTGTTTCAGAACTTCACTCAGACTACGCGCTTTATACGCTGAGACCTACAGCTAGGCAATTAAGTAATCGCCAACGTTATACTAGTACGTTTGTCGTCGCTTTACATATTTGTTTAATAAACCTTTTACGTTCTAGTTGTTATCAGTCAGGTGCAGCTCAGAGTTCTTAATTTTGGAGTCAGTTTGCGCATTTTTCTTTTTTAACTTCTACGTTGCTTAACTAAGGTATAGGCTACTCATCAATTTATACATCACAACAGTACCTTGAATCGCAACATTCTATTTCTTTGTTTTGACAAGTATGTTATGTTGCAATGTTTTAGTTTCCTAAAACACAAAGGTCTTTCATACGCTTCTTTAAAGTGCTTAATTTAGGCCGAATAGTAATTTGTGTTTTAAAAAGGATGAAAAAAATCTCTATCGGATTTGGTATTGGACTTGTACAAAAAAAATCGAAAATAGGAATTGGCAAAAAAAATGTTCAAGTTTCATGCCCCGGTCCTGGATCCACTAGACGCGGACTTGAAACAGCTTGAAATCACTTGCAAAACTGTCAGAGAGCTTGTGTGTCACAAATGTGCTAGACCGGATAGTCTGCAACCTATTTCTCATGTGACGATATCCCGCAACCACTGGATGTTTAATGTACATGTCACACCTTTCGTTGCGAGTGGCCGCTCCACACCACCACTTAACAATTGTTCTTGTCATCAATGTGTCAATTTTATCACGTCGCGCTGTTACGGGGTGCAAGTCACTATTGTTTTATCTGCAGGAAATGGCCACGGCAAGTTAGCGCCGTTTTACCTCAATCATTGTTGCGCAAGCTTTAATTCTCGTGATTCGATATGAAGAGATAACTCCAAAGTAGCGCCGGACTAGTGACTTTGTTTTTCGTAGCTTTGATTATATGTGGATAAAGTTGTTGATGAATAAATGTAAAAGGAAAGGTTTGCTGCCGATCAGAGTTAGCCGTTAAGGAACTTCCGATAGTCAGTCCCATCTTTAGCGTAACCCTGAAAACGGAACGTGAAATTGTGTATAATCGATTCATTATATTTAACAACCGCTAATGTCTGTATCAGTGCAGGGCGATTGTCACAGTAAAAATAATGTGAATTTGGATCTTATTCATTTAAATCTGGGCCTAGCATAGGATGAAACCTACACACCGGCGGACTTTAATCAACAGTTTTTTTCACCACGTTTTTTGTGAAACTTTAAACCACAGAATTAGAACACAAATAAACGGGATTTAATGAAATTAGGAGATTTGATTGCGTCAGCATCATGTATACTTCCTTTTTACCGGTAAATAAAGTTTCATGAACAGCTTTTACGTAAAGTCGCAAGTCGCCAAAACCCAAACATTTCATCCAAACTTTGGCGGGCCATACGCAACACAAGTTGAACGGACAGCCGCGGGCCAGGTGAAATAACCGCCGAGGGCGTATTTGACCCGCGGGCCGCACTTTGGACACCCTTGAGTCAGGCAATGCAGTCCAGACACCAGGTTTTTCTGATAAGGCTTGCAATATAGGATAGTATGTTTAGCGTACTGTAATTAAAATGCGATAAAAATGTCAATTCCACTTGGTAACTTTTGAAAGTGCGGATTTTTTATGTAATCTTTATTTAAGAGAAATATCATAGATGCGTAAATGAGTTCTTTGATAGAACAATGTTATCAACCAAGTAAGCGAAATAAATATGGCCACATGTATCTATGTTACTTACAATAAGTTTCCACTATTTGTTTCTTTTCATCGGGTTTATTTTTAAAACAAACAGTTCTGTTTGATATCAAAATGCAACGTTACTACGAGAGCAAAGAAATCACCGACTTTTACGCCAAGTACAGAGGACTTTACCCGAAAGACACAGCCAATCACGTCATCAAACACGTGGTCAACAACAAGAGAAATTATGACGAAAGCAAGAAGTTGGAACGTATGCTGGAAGTTGGTTGTGGAAGTGGACAAGCCACAAACCTATTTGCTCCATATTTTAAGGAAGTCATAGCCACCGATGTCAGCCCCAATATGATCAAGAGAGCCAATCAGCAAAACGAATTTAGTCACGTGCGATATGCAGAAGGCTGCGCCGAGTCGATTGATGCCGAAAATGGAAGCGTGGATATGATTTTAAGCGCTGAATGCGCCCATTGGTTTGACTTACCAAAGTATTTTTCCGAAGTGAGCCGAGTTTTAAAACCAGATGGCTCTCTAGCGCTACTGTGTTACTATATTCCTTCCATACATCCCACTGGAAGCGCCAAAGAGCCATATGTGGAACCGTATTGGAAGGTTTTAAATGAGCTTATGTCTGAAGCGACTTACAACCGGGACGCGTACAAAGAGCTTGAGAATTTCTACCCAAACATTTTCCTAAAAATCCCAAGTGACCAAAAAGTGAGCTTCAAAATGCATAAAAAGATTACTGTAAGCTTGGCAGTGTATATTGCGATGCTTAAAACAGTTGACGCTTTCCAAAACACCAAAAAAGATCAGTTGTTGAACAGGTTTTCTGGAATGTTAAAGAAAGCTTGGGGCCTGGACGAAAATACTGACGAATCACAATTTAACATCGACCTGCATTTTGAGTTTCGAGTGATTGTGGCACGAAATTTAAAGTCCAAAATTTAAATTGAAGTTTACTTTTCAACAATGCTTTGTATGTCGCAAGTGTAATGTCATACCAGACTACAAGAATCAGCCTGTGTAACTGTCTTCAATTATCAAATATACAAAATACACTCAAAAGAGTGGCAGACGACCAGCGTGAGGCGAAATTAATATTTCTGTTTCACAAAAAAGGTTACACAAAAAAAAAAGATTTTGAGTATATTTTGGATATGATTTGTATGTCTTGAGGCTTTTCAGTCTAATAACCTTTCTTGTATTGTTTAACTAAAGTGCGGACAGGTCAACGATATTTACGAAACGCCTGAAAGTCAGCGGCTACCGTTAAAGCCTTATATTAAGCACTTTGTAATACATGGGAGCTTGTGCCCCATAGTTTGTGTACTTTGTGGGTTTTGAAGCATATATCTAACCTTGTGGACTCAAAGGGATAACTTTTCATGTAATGTAAATGTAAACATACGATGGAAAAGGGAAGTTAAATAAAACCACATTTCTCTATAAGGAAAAACGCAGATAAAATTTTGTGTGTGTGTAAATCTTGTAAAGAACTGATCATGTTAATTGTATTTTTTCTTGTTGTTGGTCCCTATTTATGTTCTTTTTGAATGTACAAGACAAAATTAGTTTATTTTTTATTTTTTATTAAACTTATTTTTTTTTTCAACACGTGAAAATGTTTGTAAAGTGTTAAAAAACGCGCGTACAAATTAAATTACTAATAATCAAGTGCTTGTTAGCAATACTTTTTTTTAGTTTGTATGCGCTTAGCGCACAAATGTTTCGAAAAAGTCGTAACCAATACAAAGCCAATAAAACCTAGCATCCACAATACGCAAAAGAAGTGGTGCTTGATAGGAACACAATTGCTCAACAGCTAGCAGGCTAAAATCGCTTGCGAGCAAAACGGTTTTACCATGAGTTAGGCCCCATCCACACTGCTCGCACGATCTTTGTTTATTAATGTTTTGTCCGCAGGCGGCGCGAGCTTGATCTCACGCTGCGTGCGTCACTCGCAGCCGAATTGAAAATCCATTGTTCGGGCAGCGCGTGCAGGCAAAAGTGAACGAATTTGCTATGCAGGGGTTGAGCCACATGGTGTTTAAGTTAGTAAAACTGCATATATTTGTTCTTTGATATATTTTGTGTATCCCAAACGATGTTACATAAATACCAGATAATGTTTAAACTCGTTATGTTGTGCTAGCTAGTAATCACAGATCAGCAAATATATAGAAATGAGTAATAAAGCAAATATTATTCAGGAAAAATTATGTTTAATAATCTTATGCGGGATTTCATATCATTTAGTCTTGACAAAATGTTAGCAGTCAACCAAACATGAAGTAGACAATGTGCTCAACGCCGACGCAATTCCAAGCCAAGCGAGCGATCGTGCGTGCGAGCAATTAACCAATGTGGATCGGGCCTACGCATTTAACTGATACACAAAGCAGTCAGAGAGATACAGAGCAGAAAAAGAACGCGAATCTGAGATTTATAAATACCGTAAAAAAATAAAAAATAAGATATTAAAGAGACAGTTTATCGTTCGTGATGTATTACAAGTTATATCTACACAAGCTCTCTGGCAGTTATGTGTTAGTTAACTTTATTTAAAAACGCTTATGTTAAACCAAACTTTCTCAACGTTGACAGGCTACTTGTTAAACTCGCTGAATGCCAGTAACAGTATAACTTACATACCTCGTCGTAAAAAAGCCATGCAACGGTTTTACGAATCAGCAAAGCTAACGGAAATATACGTCAAATACAGAGGACTTTACCCCAAAACGGCGTCCGATTACGTCATTAAATACGTGGTCAACAACAAGAAAAATTATGACGTGAGCAAGAAGTTGGAACGCATGGTGGAAGTTGGTTGTGGAAGTGGACAAGCTACAAACCTCTTTGCTCCATATTTTAAGGAAGTCATAGCAACAGACCGCAGTCCCAACATGATCAAAATAGCCAATCAGCAAAACGCCATATTTAGTCACGTGACTTACGCGGAATCTAGTGCTGAAGCAATGCCAGTTGAAAACGCAAGTGTTGATTTGCTTTTGAGCGCAGAATGCGCGCACTTTTTTGACTTGACTAAGTTTTTTCCCGAAGCTAAGCGAATTTTGAAACCGGATGGCTCTCTAGCGCTACTGTGTTACTATTTTCCGACTGTGCAACCAGCAGGTAGCGCTAAAGAGCCCTATGTAAGTCAACACCAAGCTATATTAGAGGAAGCTCTATCAGAATCGACTTACAACAAAAACCATTACGACCAGCTGAAAAGTCATTACCAAGATATCTACGAGCAAATTCCAAGCAACCAAAAATCTCGATTCAAGTTGGAAATGCAAAAGACTTATAGTATGGCTGAATACATGGGAATGCTTAAAACAATTGACGCTTTTCAAAGCAAGGAGTTCGATCAAGTGGCAAAATTTGCTGAAAGGTTAAAGAAAGCTTGGAGATTGAATGAAGGCATTAATCATGAGGAAATTAACTTGGAATTGTTTTTTGTGTTTGGAATTATTATGGCTCAAAATTTGTCGCCAAAAAACACCTAAAATGTTGCAAACGTAAAAAAACTGCAATACTTTTAGTGCCAGTAAAATATTGCAATTAAAAGTAGGTAGCTGAGTGTTTAATTGATCAAATCAACAATCACCGTGTTTCTAGTGCACTTATACGTGTATGCAACTTGCTCGATTCACGTTCATCTACATTCTACAATATATGTATACGATAGACATAAATGGTGTAACAAATTAAAGTGGCAAAGGGACAAAGCAAATGTCAAAAAAGCTTATTTTTTTAAAGCTTAGTTTAGGCCCGAAAGTTTGAATTTTGAAAGGCCTATACATTGAAGCACCAGGAAAGGCCAATGCAACAAACACAATAGACAATAATAGGCAATTGATCTTGAACAAGGCGTTTTAGGGCTGTTTGACATTAGGTCAGGTTCAGCAACTGGCTATTTAGCTACTTGAAATTATTCAAAAAATACTGACACAGACTGTAAAGTTAGGCCCGAATCAGGCCCGTTTTTTTGAAGAAACCTAAGCCCAAACCCGATCCGAATTACAACTCTGGGCTGTATGGTAAAAAACACCCAATTCAGCAGGTACAGTTTAAAAAGTAAATATCTATGTAAAGTATATTTCCTTAAATCAGACAGGACTATTTCCACGCCAAAACCACTACCTATACTGATCAAACATTTGCCTCACCAGCGAACATACAGAAAAAACGCTGGTTTCTGCTCAGCATAAATAACCTTTCACGGCCAGCTTAACCAATCAACCTTAATTGATAGACGGAAAACAATCGCATTTTTTAAATGCAACGTCAATATGACGTCATAAACGGTGAAACCATCATTAGCAACTTCCAAAATACACTAAAAACCTTACTGACCTTGTCCCAGTAAAGTCTAAGTTGCTGAAGCCACTCAAAAGCTGTGACGTCATTGGTGCCGGTTTTGATCAACTTGTCGATGACGTCACGCGCGTGCACTTCAATCGTCACCAGGGCGACGACCTTCGACCTCTGGTTTTTGTTCAGGTTGCCTCGAATTGCTTCAGAGTATTTGTTGAGCATTGACACCTTCGTGCAAACAAGTATTTGTTGTTTAAGCAAAAGAGTCACTTTGGGATTGTGGGTAATAGTTCCGCCGTTTAGGCATCATTACTTTATCATTCAAATATAATCAGTTCCCAATCTATTTGTTACTAGGAATGCATTGAGGACAGAATTGTATCCGAAAAGACATCTTTAATTCCATAAGAATCATAAAAAAACTTCAAATTACAGAGAAATGGCTGCAAGACTAAAATATATCTTGCAGCTACTATAGTTGCTTACTGATCTGGTAACAAATCGTTACCAATTTTATTAAACTTTTTATAAAGCAGCTTTGTGTCACTCACTTGCTTCTTTTTCACACTTTTCAGTGCTTTCTTATCACCCCGTTCTTTGCATGTGATCAAAGCTTTTGTGCAGTCGGCAGTCCACTGAATCTGACTTGCGGTAATTACAGGCTAAAAGACAAATAAAAAACATTTTTACATCTGCACATTAAGAAGGAAACAAAACACTAGAACTTACAAAGTACTATTAAATTTAAATTAAACCCATACGAAGTAACGATAACTTGCCAACAGATGTGCCGAGTAGCAAATAGCCGATAAGGTAACAACTACTTACCAACAGTTTTGCGGAAGACGAGAACTTGATAGCGTTTTGAGCATCATTTCAATTTGACTATTCGTTTATGTTTATTACCAACAACAGAATTTTTGTGTTTTATTGTACCTGTCCGGGCCAGTCCTTGATCCATCTGTCTCTCTTGTTGAGCATCTTTTTCAAGGCGTTACGAGTTTGCTTTAAAACCTCCTTAAGAGTCCACCTCATTGTGCGTTCCACATCACACAACCACGCCTCTACCGGTCCTGTAATTTAGTTATAGTTGTTGACGATATATGACCATGTTTTTAAAAGTTAACTAAAAGCGCGGACCGTTCTTGGTCAGCACACATACCCAAGCCCACAAATATTGGATTCGAAAGCTTGGGCAACGAATAATTTATTTAAGTTAAGCATAGCATTTAATCAAGTCAAATTTAAGTACGTTACCCAAGAACGTTATTTAAAAACATTGTCTATTGCCATATGCTTTGATCACGTGTTATCTTGCATGTTTATTGTCAGAGAAAACATATACAGCTAGACAATGCGTTAAGGAGTTAAATAAAATGACATGTTTTTTCACATGTCAGGAATCTGTGAAACCAAAAGCTTAAAAAACAGCAATTTTAAGCCAGTATTATAGTTACTTACCCTCCAGCAGCACAGGATTCCCAAACTCCACAAACTCCCCTTCTGATGAATACATTCCCGAGGCCTCCATCTTCTGTCCGTGACCGATTTTCTTCATCATCAGTGACTTGATGTTGTCGAAACACTTTTTCAAATGAGGTTGCACCTGCACCAAAAAAGTGGGGGTGAGTAATTGTCGCGTTAACTATTATGATTTCACACATCTCCTTTTTTTCCACTCCAGACAAAAAGTCAGTAATTAATTGGCAGGCTTACAACCGTGGCCGAGACAAGCTTAAACCTCACAAATCTAAATCGAAAATAATACACAACTATACTTTTGTGAAACACCACTGTTTGCCAGGTAGAACTTATGTTTTCAGGTCAAACGCACAGCTTACGACTTCGCGTGACGTCAAACATGATTCGGTTGATTCGGCCGAAACCAAAATTCGAAACCAAAAAGTTTAAAACAATCAGAGAGAGTTGTTTAGTCAAAACAACTTGGTATTTTACACTTACAGCTTCTGGGTTTCTGGATTGGCCAAGAATTTCCAACAAATCGTCGTTGGAGAGGAAATAAAACCTAGGGAAAATTTGTCTTTTTGTCTCCAGGTACATGTCAAGCGACTTTTGAATCTCCTCTAGTTTTGCGTTCATGTCGTTCAACTGCTCCAGCATTCCTAAACAGCAACGCCACAGTATATCAAAACACATCAAATTGACAGTTCTAAAACTTAGTTTAGCGACTTTTGAATCTCCTCTAGATATGCCACGAATCGCCTCCGAAAGTTTGTTAAGCATTTTGACAGGTCTAAAAATTAGTCTAAAACCGTTTATTTTTGTTTTAACATTAACGGAAGATTGAAATTTAAGTTGTGTAAAAAAACAACAACTCCCGCAATAAATTTTTATAATGCGAGAAAAACTTACCGGGGTGATGAGTTCCCCTTCGTGCGTTGTTGTCTTTACTCAACCTCGTCATTATCACTTTCCAGTTCATGTTGACTTCGTCGAATTCGGCCGACTCGCGGGGAAGTTGTTTGCGGATGTCTTCGCCAAGGAAAATGTTCTAAAAGAAACAAGAGTTTGATCAATTTCTATTAGATACGCTGAAAAACTAAGGCATCATATGTTGTTGGGCTTAAGTCAAGAACTGTTCGATCGAAAAAATGCAAAGTTTGTTGGAGGTTGCTGGGGTTAAAACTGGGAAACAAAAAAGCCACATCACTTTGACTGCATGAGACGTACTTGTCTGTTGACACACTTCAATATATGTAGGGTCTTTGTGCAAAATTAACATGACAAAATATGCTGGGTTTGTTAAGTTAAATCATTGCAGGGTTAAAAACGTCATTCGGTAGGTCAAATTTACCTTACACAAAAACGCTAATACTTAAACACACATAATTCTTGTCCAGTTGTAATCTCAAAATATAACACGGCACATATTTACGAAATATGTAAGCCATGAAAATATAATGGTAAAATACTATAGTCTTTGTCAAATGATTTTATAAAGCTGTCCTGTTGGGCGGATTCTATTTACTACCTCAAGGTACATCCATTGTCTTTGTACGGTCAAAATCATCTCAATGCATTCCATGATGAGTGAGAGGGTCCTTTCCCACAAATCTACTTGCTTCTCAAAAGCTTTTACGAAACGAGAGGCCTTCATTGTCGACAGCGTCACCTGGTGGTCTTCAAGCTGCTGGAAAATTTCGTCTGTTCCTCGAAGTCTGGTGACAAACAAATTGAAAAGTGTCAATCGAGGAGTTTAACGGAGTCACTACGAGTTTTAGCAAACTGCGTGACTTAAATTGTTGCGAACTTTTAACAACCTCACTTAAAACGATTTAAATTTGTCAAATTGAACACACATTACAGTTATCTTTTTTTATTTATCATGTATACAAAAAGGCCTAAAAACAAGATTTATGTTTAGTCCAGTACTAAGCGCCTCAAGTTATAACTTGTTTAACTAAGCATTTTCAGGGGTAAAATAACGCCACAAAAGGAAGTGTGCCACCATTTTCTGTCTATAAAAGAGTGCGCAGGCTTTTCAACGAGCTCTACGAATTTGTTTATTCTTTGAGATGAGTGTTTAACTATCATGTTGTTGTAACTTTTTTCGTTAAAATTTTGCCTATACCTGTACTTTGTAAAGTAGAATTTGGACTAACTGGCGAAACAAAACCGACGATGCTAAGTAGTAGGTGGGTTTTCATTAGACTGGAAATGCAGCACATTGTTTATTTGGTAGAAAAGTCTTACTTGAAGTGTCCCTTGTCTTTGTACGGGGTAATATCGAGAATAATGTCATTCCATATCGACTCAATGTCAGCCAAAGTCTAAAAACAAGAATAAAAATAAAAGTGACCGAATGTCATTCTCAAAATTTCAAATGATCTACAATAACGACATATTTATATTTACACTACATTAATCTAAATCGATAATATTGAGTGATATGAGGCAGGCTTTAAAAATCTAGCCATTGGTGGGATTCGAACCCACGATAAGAGATTATATAGGACACACATGGCGTTCTGTAATTCTTATACCAAAGTAAAGCATTGTCTCATATACTTAACATACCTCCTCAATAGCCAACTCTTTGCTTGCGGCTCCTGATATTTCTGATATTTGTTCAGCATGAGCGTCCAACCCCAGTTCAATGATTCGCTCCAGTGTGAAAGTTTCGCTCAGATGATCAAAGGGACGTTGCACCTAAACACAATAAACCCATAATTTTTCCACGATATCACTTTCTATCAATGCACTGGATCTATGAACTGTGTGTGGTATTTTATATAATTAAGAGTCACCAGAGACTCAGTACTAGAAACGGAGACAAAAGTCGCGTATAATACCAGACTGAAAACTTTTTAAGCCTGACGTCATCCATCGTTTTTTCAGATCTATTTATTTCACCTAATTGATAGGCATCGTCAGTATCTTTCAAATATAATGCATTATGTAAGAACTTTTTGCGTTTTTGTTTTCAGGAATAATGTGCAGTGCACACATATTAAATAGCGTAATGTGTGTCCTTTACTCTGTATTTAATCATCCTTCACAAGTCCTTCACTCTATGGACACGATTCTATTATTTGAATAACCGGTTATGATAAGTTTTGGATTTGTCACATCAAATAAATACAAATATAACCACACATCGAGAAAAATATGTTTGTGGAACAAATATATATTATTGGTATAAAACCTATATTTTCTTCTTACTTCGGTTTTAATTTGGTTCCAATGTCTTTCGCGCATAGCTTGATTTTTCAAATCGGTGATCAATGGCATTGTGCGTTTGAACTGGTCGATTCTGTTCTTCGAAAATTCAACAATTTCCCATTCTTTGTCCTTCCAATTACAATTTCATACAAATGTTAATTTACGTACAATAAAACCTTAACCAAAACCCTAATTTTAATTTTGTCTAAGTGTCTACGCAGATGTGTTCTAAATTAAAGTCCACATACTGCTGAACGTACAGTTCTTTGGGATGTTACATTTTACAGCAACATATACTAAATCAAAAGCAAGGTGCTATTGATAACAAGGCAAAAGCAACGTATGAAGCGTCCAAGTTTTAAACTCCAGTCTTACCTTAACTTCACGACTCAGTTTATTGAGTTTCTTGTACAAGCTTTGAGCGGTCATTTCCATATCTGTAGTGACCAGGTCCTTAAACTGACCGATCTTCCATTCTGCCCATAACACCTCCCATTCTTTCGTCAAATCCCAAACCTAATCAAAAAATTTACGTAAACAGTAAGAGGTATGACTAGCGCAGAGCTGTTGCAAGTCGCCGTACTTTTCTGGGTGGGTTCAGGTTTGCGTTTGGGTTAAGGCCTGTTTCGGTATTAGCTTAAACAAAACTTTACACTCGGTATCAGTTGTTCCGTATTTTCACCTTTCGAGTGAAATTCAGACAGGCATTGTTTAAAAACAAACTTTAGTTGTGCCTGGGTTTGGGACCAAATTTCAGACCCGCGTTTTGCTCTGGTTAACAGATTGGTTTGTAAAGCATTATTTTGGAAAACTACAATTCGTGTTTGTCATTATCATGTAACCTTTCTATTATTCTATGTTTAGTTTCCTAGTGTATACATGATTGCAATTATAACAAATAAAAGAAATTATGAAGATGAAAACAATACAAACGTAAGTTAATTGGAAACAGGTTGATTCACAAAAGGGTGACATTCAATTTACAAGTTTAATTTTGTGTTGTACCTGGTCAATGTAGTCCAGGTCTTTGTCGAGGTTGATGAGATCTTTTGATGGTTGTTGCTCAATTTTGAACAAACCAAGTCCTCTTCGCAAACTTACTTCCTCCAATTTCAGATCGCCAACACCTTTCCTGTTAAAATTTAACAGAAAAGATTACTTTAAGCACTAAAATCATATAACGTTGGCACGTATATTAATAAGTATTGCCAAATGAAAGATAACATCTAAGTGTCATGGATTTTATGCCAAGCTTTGGGTTCCGATGTCGCTTATATGTAATAAGATGAACCATGATAATGGTTGCATTGAAATCAATAGTTTTGAGATGTACGTTAATACTAAACTAAAATGTTACATGTGTATCCTTGTTTGTCATTTTGTCACAATAATAACATACATGGCGTCATTCTATGGGCTTTTACCGACATCACCAACACCACATTTTTTAAGCCTTTTTAAGTTTTTTTCTCAATTTAAACCTTTCAAATTCCAACTTCAAGCCCAAGTTGGAAAGCATTAATCGTTAAACACAGAACCGCAGAAAAAAATTAGAGTAATCATACTGACACTACTGAATTAAAAAACATAAATACTATGCTACACTGAAGTCCTACATTTGCAAAAAAAATTCACAGTTTAAATTAAATTCCTCAGCTACAAAATAACTAACTTGAAATTAGCAATAGTTCCAATAGCATCTTCAGAAGTAAAGGAGCTGGAAAATGGTCCCTGTTGTGCAAAATCGTATGAGAGAGCTCCAACTCGTTTCCGAAATTCTTCAGCCTGACTTAGCAATCCTGTCTTGAACTTTTCTTTGTTCTTCTTTAGCATGACGTCAGCATCAATGATGGCTTGTTGGAATGCGACCCATTCTGATCCTAGATTGTCCAGGGTGGCTTGTGTCTATAACGAACACAAGTTACCATCGCAAAAGCATCTGTAAAAGCTAGGTAGTGGAAGGTAGTGGAAGGCAGTTTACGGTTCGAGTTCAAATAAATAAATAAATTATCGTTTGGTAACGAAGTCTGAGGGAAAAAATACTACTTTATTACATAAAACTGGTTTATTCAAGATCTGCCTTTATGGACATGCTGTACATTGGCCGTCAGACAGTTAACTTACAAAATCGTAATAGCAAAGCAATGATTCTGTCTTAAAATCACGAAAACATTATCGTCGGAACCACGAGGGCATAACCATCCTCTTAACAAAACAAATCTACTTGACTTAGTACGTATTTTAGAGGTTAACCTAGTCATAGCAATACATTTTTTCGTTGTGAGTGTTTAAAACGTTTTTTGACATCTTGTTCATAACTGTAAAACCCAAACATACTTTAAAAAGTAATAATTAAAAATATGCTAGTGCCAGTTGTTAGCAAAAGTAACGCGCAAATTTCGACATTTTAGTAATAAACACAGCACACTGTTTCGACCTATAAGGTCTCGTCAGTGCAGCTGGTGCAGCTGGGGCCGTATTGGCTATTGTTGCCATCCAACGCTTTGAAACTTGTTTGTGAAAGCACTGACCTCTTCATCAATCACAACTTCGTATTTTACCAGGATCGCAAACTGATCATGAATGGGTGGGATTCGTTCTTCAGTGGCTTGCAGGTCTGTGTGCAACTTTTCCCACAATTCCAAGCCATCGCCCAGTTCGTCCAACGACTTTGGCACGTGACTCACCCTAAAGGGGAGAATAGGTTAAATATTAATAACTTAAATATAGTTTAGCATTTATTGTGTATTTATCGCTGCTATATTCAATACATATATGTTGTCTGGGTTAGTATATGTGTGTTATAATGCATAAGAAAATTGAACAGCTCTGTCTTTTTGGCAGAATTTAACTAATTGTAAAAAAATGCAAACTAATTTTGAGTTTCTGTTAAAAACCTTTATTTTAATTAATTATTTAACTAAAAAGTAAATAGTTTTTTTTTAATAATTATTCACCAAACAAGACACATGTGAATGCTGGGTGACCAACTGATTCGGTATGACACCTTCAATGGGCCTGGCGTACCATGAAAAACTAAATATGAAGGTAAGTTCTGTAAAATGTTAGTAGCCCAGCTAGTATGCACCTTATTCAAATAGAAAAAAACGTGCTTACTTTTCAGCGTTAACTTTCAGAAATTCTGTCAGCTCAGCTAGTTTCTGTGAAGCCATATCCCGTAGAAGCGTTGTGAATTTACTTTGCCACTCGTTGCAGTGAGAAAGCAAAGCGAATTTAAGTGGAGAGCAATCCAGGAGCACAAATTCGATATTAAGAACCGTCTCCTCCTTCTGTACGTTGTTACTGACCTCTGTGTATCTAAACGTTGAGAAAAGTTAAAGACATAATTTAGCAATTCGCTACAATGACTTTATCCTATTTAACATTTATCGCATACAATAAACCTCGTTTAAACCGGATTCGGTTAACCCGGATCTTCGCCTAACCTGGAAGATTTTTTTGGTCCAAAAAGGCATGGATTAACCGAGGTTTACCGCATATTTTTTTAGGAGTAAATAGTCATTTTTTATGGTACCAAATGTATTGGGTACACATGCACGTTTCGAAATAGTCTTAGCAGAACAATACAAGCCAATAATTGTGTATAAATTATCACAACGTTTTGAAATGTACTTGGATTTGTAAATTCAAAAATGTATATTTCTGTTTAATTCAACTGGAGTAGTGCAAAAAGTGAAAGCCAATAGTTCGACAAGAACGTCACAGTGTGTGTTTTTTGCTTTGCGTAGTTTTAGAATAATATAAAACGTGCATTATGTACTCCAGTAAATTACTATGTTTGTAGACAAACGTAAATAATATTTGCACAGGTAATAAAGGTTTAATGTTTAAAAAAGGGCAAAGCATATGTCTTAATTTAAAGAAAATCATCTAAATTTAATTGATGGAAAACATCCCTCTATTTGTGAATCTTTTTGACCAGAAATAGTTCCATAAATTTGCAAAAAAATGTCCGTATATTTAAAATTGCCAAACATGTCAATGAAAAACAACTAATCACCTTCCAATATCAGCATCAAAACTTGCCACCGGAGGATTCAGCCTCTGATATCTTCGTATAAATGCGTCCTTATTAATTTCCCAAATCTCCTTGTAGTTATCCCACGTGGTGAGATAATTCTGCAAATGCTTCGAATTTTCGATCATTCCTTCAGTGATGCTACGCTGGATCTTTTTCGTTTCCTCGTCTTTTTCTGTGACGTCATACGTTTGTGTCATCACAACGTCATACAAAATGTCTTACTGTACTTAACACCAAAAGGAGGGTTAATCGTAAATTTAGTGAATAATCTATTTTGTGTGCTTAGTTTGGTCATTTCTAACCAGGTCACCATAAATTATTTGACTTTTTTTTACTCTAGTTACACAATACGAAAGGCTGATGCTCAATTTTGCATTTTTTCTGTTTTATTTGGTGTAAGCATGGTTTCATAGATTGTTACATGACAACAAACTGAAAACAAGAAATGTGTTAGGTTTAACTTACAAATCTATTAAAATTTAGCAGGCAGGGCAGGGATTACCGACCCCTAGTTTTGACTTACCGATGATGAGAGCAATGGTCTCTTTATGTTCGTAGTGCATTCGCTTGCTGCGAGCTAAAATTTCGGGCAAATGTTTGAAACCAGCTACAGCGCTTGTGAGTTGTGTGTTAACGTTGCGGACGATAGTAGCAAGTTGTTGCAGAGTCGGTGAAAATTCAACCTGCAAAACGGGTGTAACACCTTTCAAAATCTACTTTGAGGTTTTCTGTGGTATATGGTACTTTTTATATTAAACGAAAATCATTTTTCACCAACCATGCACAGTGTTTTTTTTAAGTGCTTACCACTGGTGTGTTGTTTTTTCCTGGTTTCAAAACGACCTTTACTCTAAAGAGAGGGTTAGGTGAAGATTTTCCATCACCATTGATCGCTTTTGATATTTCAAGAAGCGAAGATTTCACGTTCAGTCTGAAAGCATCTTCTACATACTGATCAATACGTTCGGTGTATCGCACCCAATGCTGTTGAACCTACGCATAAAAGCAAGAAGATTTGCGTTAGATTTCAACTCACAACCTTATGATAATGAGCAGAAAACAACTTGGGAAATAAAAAAAAATGGGTTAGAAACACCAGACATAAATTTATATAGATGCCCATACCGTAAAAGATAGAACAGTTGAGTTAGATTTAAACCCATAAGCTTATGATTATGAGCAGAAAATAAGTTGCAAAAGAAATGAAAACAGTTTGGGTTTAGAAACACCAGACATAAGACCAAAACAAGTGGCTGGATTTATTAAGAAACTGTACATGATAAAAAATGACAATTGGATTGGATTTCAACCAACAACCTTTCGATAATGAACAAAAGACAACTTAAAAAGAAACAAAAAATGAATTTACTACAATTGTAATCGTTATAATAATGTTTTTTAATTCAAAATTTCCTTTAGTGCAGTGGTTCCCAAACTTTTTCATATTTTTCAAACTGACGCGAAATAAGATTATAGAATTACTTCAACCGCTTCGTGGTACCCCCAAAATTGCCTCATGGACCCCTAAAGGACCGCGGACCCCAGTTTGGGAACCGATGCTTTAGTGGGTATTTAATAATGTTTTCTTTACTATTAAACCTTGTAACAGCCAAACCCGGGTAATCTCATTTTGCAACCGCCAAAGTTTTAAAAAATATTTAGCACCGTGCATTGCAAATGCCATAAGTTTCAACATATACTGCCATCAAACTATTTGTTTCATTACCAACACAACTTACATCCATTCCGTCCGATTTAAACACAAGATAAGTGTCCTTCATAGTTTGCAGAATTTTTTGGTGAATATCTTCCAATTTCTTCTGCACGTTGTTTCTGTGGCGGTATTGGTCGTCTTGAAACTCAAGCTCCTAAAAAAGTTAAAAAAACATTGCTTAAAACTTTTTGAACTAAAAGTTTTGCACCAAAACGCCATTTATTCCTGGCAGTAAAACATCAAAAAAATTGTAAAAATTTTCATTTTTAAATGAACTGTTAGCCTTAAACAACCGTACAACCAGAAGCTCTCGAGAACTTCAGATACTTATTATGTACCTGATAAATCTTCTTTCCATCGAGGTGAACTAGCAGCATTTCACTGATTTTTCGGCAACTTTGTGCAATCGACATGTTTGCCCGCTTATAGTCGTCAACGATAGATTGAACCTGGACAAAAAAAACGATTACGAATCAAATATATCATACAGTATACCAGGGGTGTCCAAACTGCGGCCCGCGGGCCAAATGCGGCCCCCGACGGCATTTTAAGTGACCCGCGGCTGTTTGTTTTTTTAAATTGTGTTGCGTATGGCCCGCCATAGTTTGAAATTTTGGATTAAGTTTTTGGGTTTTGGCGACGCTACTTCACGCAAAAGCTTTCCATGGAACTTCATTTACCGGTAAAAAGGAAGGTGCTGACTCAACAAAATCACAAAATTTCCTTAAATCCTGTAAATTTGTGTCTTAATTCTGAAAAAACGTTGACCCGCGGGCGTCTTTACCTGGTAAAATTTGGCCCCCGTTAAAAAAAGTTTGGACACCCCTGCAGTATACATACCATATAAATATATAAATATGCCGAAGTACGTTATAAACTTGAAACTTGGTGTGTCCAAAAAGGCGAAACTTCAAATGTTAAATTCAAAGCAATTTTAAGTTTTCGCCTAAACCACAGCTTTTAATTTAAACTCAAAATTCTAACGATATTTGTTCACTAAATTTTATTAGTACTCTCATCTATTTTTCTGTTGCAGAAAAATAGGAAGCAACACTTTATTAAAAACGCGAAATCGAATACCTTTT